>NC_061119.1:101097827-101363671 GCF_002878395.1 Capsicum annuum
TCAAGATTGATCCTTGTGGTTTATGAATTCCTTCATTTATCACATAAAGTAACTCCAATATGAATCCTACAATAACTCATCACAAGCATTAGACCATGCAATACACAAAACTTATCAAAACTACACAAGAACATACATAGCTTAGGTTTTGGTTTAACTAGTTATCTCATCAAACCTTCTTTTGGCCATTTTAACTCTTGTATTGATTCAATTAAACTATAAACCACCTAAATATGAGGCTTATAAAAAAATCACATGAATATTCACTTTTTAATCCATTAAACACATAAAATTATCCTCAAACTAAGCTAAAAGTGTATAAATAATGACACTTAGGTGTATAAATACGCTTAAGAACTAGGAGCCAAGGGGCTTTTTACTCTTCTACTAGTCGAACTTCTCTTGAGTGGGGATGCTATTATTGTGGTATCACTGAGGCAAATAAATAGTTAGATGTAGCAACGGAATCATTCTATAGTCCGGTAGGTAAATGGGAAGAAGGTAACAACAAAGGTTGTCTACAGAGTGAATGAGGGAAATACAAAGGTGTTCAGGGAAAGTAAGGAAATATTGTAGGATAAGGAGTAAAACAAGGTAGGGAAATAGCTCAGATTCATGATCGGGGTCACTATTATGCCTTCCTAAGAAAGACTGACGTCGAGGCTTCTGATGTAGTTATCACAGGTATTATTTTAGTTTATGATTAGACGACCTTTGTTTTATTTAATCTAGACTCTGTAATGTATCTATCAAGTTTGCTATGGGTATGAAATTGGCTTGTGATGTACTTGACTATCCTGTATATAAGTCTACTCCAGTTGATGAGTCTATAGTAGTAACCCATATTTATCATTCTTGTTTTATGTTGTCTGTAGGTTTTCCAACTTGGGTAGATTTTATTATTCTAGATATGTTAGACTTGATGAAATTTTAGGTGTAACCTAGTTATTTTCTTATCTTGTTATCTTAAACTATAATGCTAAGACAATGACTTTAGCTATGCTTGAGATGGAAGAATAGAGTGGGAAAGAGTGTATAAGGCCAAATTGGTGAAAATATCATTTGTCCGAGCTAGAAAGTTAGTGGGGAAGGGTGTTCGGTGTTTTTATATATTCTCTGAGATGTGAGTATAGGGTCCTCTTTGATAAAGTCAGTTCTTGTGGTTTTTTAATTTCAGGAAGTGTTTCCTTCAGATTTACTAGGTATGCTTCCAGATAGATATATTATTTTTGCATTTAGTTAAATTAAGCACACACCCTATTTCTATTCCCCCTAGTGAATGGATCCAACAAAGGTGGGGGGACTCAAAACTCAATTACAAGAGCTACTCAGCAAGGGGTTTATTCATCCAAGTGTTTCACCTTAAGCTGCTATGGTCTTATTAGTTTAGAAGAAAGATAGTAGCATGAGGATGTGTATTTATTATAGATAGTTGAATATGGTTACCATCAGGAATAAATATCCTTTCCCTCTCATTGATAATCTGTTTAACCAGTTAGAAGGCGTGATGGTATTTTCCAAAATTGACTTGCAGTCAGGTTATCATCGGTAAAAAAATTAGGCTAGAGGATATACCAAAGACAATATTTATAGATTGGTATGACTATTACGAGTTTTTAGTTATGTCCTTTGGGTTGAACAATGCACCAAAAACTTTTATGAGATTGATGAATGGTATCTTTAAGTTGTTCATGGATATTTTTTTTTTGTTTTTATTAATGACATTATAGTTTACTCCTAGTGTAAGGAGGAGCATGTAGGTCAACTTCGTATAGTGTTGGGTATTCTAAATGAGAAATAGTTGTATGCAAAGTTATTGAAATGTGAATTCTGGTTGTCTTTAGTTACTTTCCTAAGGCATGTTATTTTAGAAGAGGGTGTGATTATAGATACCCTGAAGATTGAGGCAATTAAGAGTTAGGTTAGTCCTAGATCAATGATTGAAGTAAGGAGTTTTGTGGGTCTTTCCAGCTACTCCCACAGGTTTGTCATGAATTTTGCATCCATAACTACACACTTTACAAGGTTAACTCATAAAGAAGTACAATTTATTTTGTCAAATGATTGTGAGGAGGGATTCCAAAGGCTTAAGACATTGTTTACCACTGCTCCTATTTTTCTCTTCTTGTTAAAGGTAAGGACTTTATATTGTTTTATGATGCTTCAGATTTGGGATTGGTTCTTGTGTTAATGCAGGATAAGTATGTCATTGCCTAGTCTTCAAGGTAATTGAAGCCTCATGAAAGGAACTGCTCAACCCATGATTTGGAGCTGGCAATAGTGGTATTTACACTAAATATTTGGAGGGACTATCTTTATAGTGTCAAGTATGAGGTCTTCACAAGCCACCGTAGACTGTATTTTTACTCAAAGAGATTTGAAGCTAAGACAGAGAATATGGATGAAATTATTGAAATATTATAATGTGACTATTCAATATCGTCCTGGAAAACCCAATATGGTGGTAGATACATTGAGTTGGAAGACTGTAAGTTTGGTAGTTTTTCCTTTCTGATGGTGTCCAAGCGACTTTTGGCTAGAGATTTTCAAACTCTAGTATCATAGTGCATATAGTGTGATTTTTCAGATAAGGTGTAGTATTGGCTACTCTCAAGGTGAAGACAACATTTTTAGATCAGATTAAGGCCCAATAGTTTGAAGATAAAAAGTTGAATGTATTCCAAAATAAAGTGGTGTGTGAGAGGTGGCAGATACCACTCTTTATGCGGATGGGGTGTTGTGATTTAAGGGAAGTGTATGTGTTCCTTGAGTTGGTGATTTGATTCGTGATGTGCTTTTAAATCCCATGATTCACGTTATTCTATTTATTGGGGTGAAACTAAACCATAACTTAAGGTAGCTTTATCTGTGGTTTAGTCTAAAGAGAGACATGGTGGAGTATGTATCCAAGTGCCTTAACTATCAGTAGGTGAAGTTGAACATCAACGACCTACGAAATTGCTTTAGAGAATGCCTTTACCTGTATGGAAATGGGAGAATATTGATACGAATTTTATGGTGGTTTTTTAAGACCTTGAGGAAATATGATTCCTTTTGTTTTATAGTGGATCAATTGACAAAATCAACTCACTTCTTTCCTGCTGATCCATGCAACTAGCTAAAATATACATCAAATAGACAATAATGCTTTATGGGTTCCTCTTACCATTACTTCTTATAGGGATGCAAAATATACTTCTAAATTTTGGAATAAGTACCATGAAGAATTGGAATCTAGGCTTACTAGTAGCATAAATTTTTACCCTCAAACTAACAGGCTATCAAAAAGGACGATATAGGTGCTAGAGGATATGTTGAGAGCCTATGTGATTGATTTTGATGGTCATTGGGACCCGTTCCTACTGTTGAGTGAGTTTTCATACAATAATAGTTATCACTCCAGTATCAGTATGACACTATTTGAGGCACTCTATGGAAGGATATGTGGGTCACCTACTAAGTGGTTTAAGAGTGGATATATTCAACCTTTAGTCACTAACTTGGTAAAGGAGGCACAAATAAGGTAAGGTTTATTCAAACTAAGTTGTTGGCTGCTCAAAGTAAACTGAAAAAGTATGTGGATCATAAGGTAAGATACATGGATTTTAAGGTTGGAGTGTTAATCAAAGTGTTTCCTATGAAGGAATTCGTAAGGTTTGGTATGAAGGGGAAGCTCAACCCTCAATATATTAGTCCCTTTGAGATTTTTGAGGATGTGGGTTCGATTGCATATAGACTAGCATTGTCGCTGAGGTTGTTGGGAGTTCATCTAGTTTTTCATATTTCCATGCTTAAGAGGTACCATAGGGATGGAGGTTCAATTATTAAATGGGACTCGGTTTTATTAGATAAGTATTTATCTAATGAGGAGGAACTAGTGGGAATTCTAGATTTGGATATTCAAAAGTCGAGGACGAATAAAATTCTTTTGGTCAAGGTTTAATGGAAACATCATCCAATTGAAGAAGCCACTTAGGAAATTAGAAGGACATGCAGAACAAGTACCTCACTTGTTTGAGGATACAAGTACTCTTTTCTTTACTGGTTTAAACCTAGTTTCTTGTTAGATAATTTGATGATGAATGATGGGCAAATTGATATATAATGTAACGACCCTTTCTATCATTAAGTATAAGTCTCTCATTTACAAATTTGGGCTAAGATGCTTCCCAAATTTGAAGTTATTAAGCTAGGCAAATCTCGAATAAAATTTAAGTGAGGTATAGTTTGGGGCAATTCAGGAATGTTGTGGGCATATTAGTAGTGCTTACCTTGGTTTCTACATATCAAAGACTATAAGGAATGTCTAGGACTTTTTGAAATTAAATTCTCGTAAGTAGAACTCTCGAAATTGATCTTGACGTGAAGGAAATTAATTATGATGTCTTAACATTAAGGTGTGTTAGTCAAACATTCTGACTTGACCATGATGCTATAGAAATGTACATCTATAGTGATAGAAAAGAGGAAAACTTCCCGCTATAGTGACCAATCAATGAGGCAAGGGTTGTTATAGCGACTATGTCACTATAGTTATGCCGTTTTAGCGACATATGTCACTATAGCGATGTAAATCACTATTTTATCCCAAAAACCTCCAAAAATGATTTATTCATCTAAAGAATATTTTGGGGCTTCGGCAGTGGTGAATTCGGTGAAAATTATATGTTTTTCATCATTCTTGTCCATTAAGGTAAGGAATTCATCCCTGATAACTAGTAAATTATTAATCAAGCCTTAGAATTGCTATTTTACATAGTTTGGGAAGGTTAAGGGCTGGTTTTAGTTGATTTTATGGTGCAAAGAAGTCATTTAGGTATAAAATAATTGGGTTTTTATTAATGATCAGTAATACACTTGCATGTTGTTAATTTATTAATTATCTATGAAATTAGTATTTTTAGATGAATCATAGTAGAAAAGACCTAGAATACGGAGGGAATGATCATGAACTTATCCTTAAAGTTGGGAACAAGTTAGAATCCTCAATGGGGTAGTTTATTACATTGATTATGTGTTTTATATATGTCTCTAGACAGAAAGCAAGAAGAAATTGCATGAGAAGGAAAGACTCGGGCTTAGTTGAGTTGTTCTATCTTGGATTGAGGTAGGTGATAGTTACATAGTTTAATCCAACTTATGGTATATGTGCATGTTAACTATTTCTTAGTATTTCTTATGTATTTATGTTGTTAGGTGTAATCATATTTCACTAAACTTATATGTAAAGCTTGTGAATAGTACAAGAGTTGGTTGTTGTCATTGCAGTATGTGATTTCTTATATATACACCATTGGTGATTGTGGGATATTTCAATATTTGGTCATTCTCATGGGATATTGGTGGAATAAGGTTGATAGTCACTTGTGTTTGGGAAGTAGTATATGGACAGAATTTTCAACCTACAGGTCATGACTAGTAGGCAATCATAAGACCTTTATATAGAGTTTGACAGTTCCATGAATGAACCGGAGGAATATATATTGTTGTTGTATTTTGATGATTGACTTGACTTTACTTAAATTGACTGGCATATCTATTGATATTTTTTTTACTTGTTGTTAAGATTGTCAAAAGTGCTCTAAGTTTTACTTGTTACATTAAGGTGTAATAGAGGTGAGCATGTGTTAATTTGTTGTATTGTATTATGGTTATCTCATCTTGGCTTGGCTAAATGACCCACCCAATACATTGTTGTTTTCTTGTGTACTAATACTACACCTTCTCTTACTTTTCTTGAGTGCAGTGCATATTCCAACGTCTCCTGTAAGACCTCACTTATGACTCTAGCTTGTAATTTAGATTCAAGGGTGAGCAACATCTTTTGGGATACTATGGATCCTTCCTTGATGATACAGTCCTTTGTTCTGGACTCATGTATTTCCTTTTAGTTTTTGGGGTTGGGTCCCCTTCTTGACAATCTTTAGTATGTTTGGTACATTGACTTTCAGATCCTAGGGATGGATATTGATAATGTTCCACATTTTTTCTAGTTTGTTTTAGACATTGAATCTCTTTTCAAATTATTAAAAGGTTAGTTGCCTTTATTTCTTTTAAGTGTTGGTTAATTTTTCTAGGGTAATTATTTCTACCACTAGACAATACGGCGGATGTCGCTCACATCCATTGAGGTCAGGACAACTATCACAGCCCAAATTACTGGATCGTGTGGGTACCTACTTTGTCCTACCTGGATAGGAGAAACCTTAACAACCAATCAATTAGTATGCGGAATTTAATTAAACAAGTTTTAAATAATAAGTAGTTAAATTTCAATGCCAAAATTAATTTTAACAACCAATTTCCTTTAAAGTAATACTTACAATAAAATAATACCTAAAACCTAGTCTAAACATGTACAAGAGCTTCTACAAGAGGCAAGATAATAAAAGACCCAACTTTGTTGGAAGAAGAGGTATAAAAATTGATGATGAATAACCGTCACTCCATAGAAGAGACTCGTAATTAACCCGCAACACACCTACATCCTAAAGAGGATGTAGCAAGAGTAGTATCAGTACACCACACATACTAGTAAGAATCATCGGTAGACTAGGGTTATATCACGCAACATTATATAAAAATCATAAAGGGAGAACATGACAAGTCCATATAATAATTTCACACCATTGCACACCACAATTTTTCAATATCCTAAAAGTTTCGAATTATGCTTTATTAGCTTATTTAACCAATTTAGTTACAGGAAAACAATCCAATTTCATTAAGTGATTCTACTGACCACTAACTTCTACCTATCAGACCAACTTCTCATAATTTACCAATAAAGGATTAATAAATAGTTCTCAACTTCTGCACCACTCATATACAATGACAATAACACAAAAATTAAACCAAAAAATAGATAGTAAATACGATGTTATCACGTGCTTATGCTTCTATCCTATCAGAGTTTAATAGCAACACCATAAGGATAATTATGATGCATAAATTACATAACTCAGAGATATTCCAACTAATAAATAATCAATCCAACTATCAATTAGCATAATAAGGGCACGAAAGGTTCGACGGACATCATAATAATTCTAACCCTAATATCACGGCACTTGTATCACAATATTAATTGGGAGTAGAGAACTTAAACATCAATCCTCATAGATTAGCATAAGCAATATAACTGTAGTAGTTCATAATAATATGGACCTACATTCATATAATTACCTTAATTTTTTCCTATATATATATATGGTATACCATCTCCGTTTATCACTCTCTAGTTTGTACACACAAATTAAGAATCTTATTTTTTTTTCAATAATCATGACTTATCGGGGACCAGCTTTATCCAGGTACCTTATTGGCATGGTACCTGACCCTTCATAATATAATAATAATGGTAGTAATATAACTACTCATACCGATGTGATACCCGATCCTTCATAAAAGTAATAACGTAAGTATTTATACCTATATCGGTATGGTACCCAATCTTTCATAATAGTATTATATATATACCCGTTTATTCCCTTTCACTACCTCTCAGTATACAACATCATATACTAGATGGACGAGTACACTCAAAATCAAGATATCTCAATCCAATTTAATATTCAGTAATTCATTTAATCAAGTATCAACAATGAAACTATCATTAACTTACATGTATGTACGAAAACCAGTTAACATCTATCTAATTCAGGAACATGCATATAATTAAATTAAGTCTAAATTCCAATCCAACCACAACCTACTTTCATTTACTCAACAACGCTCTCTTCTACGATCACCAAGATCAGTAAATTATATTTGTAAACTTATAAGCTAGACTTACATTTAATACAACATTAGGTTATAAATGCCACATAATTAATTATTTTTGTCAACCATTCGGTCTTGCTCAATCATTATGGCCCTAACTATAGTTATGTACCTTTTCACATTATTATTTACCCTTAGTCATATCATTCTTAGACTCCTTAAATTACAACACCATATTTTTCTACTGTAAGTATCTCTCATAAATAGTACCATAGGATAATCATACATTCAGGCCAACTATAACATAAGTGCCACCCTTCCTGAGTAATTAAGTTAGATTTCACTATAAAAAAAAACAGTGTTTAGCAACAGACAAAATGCGTTGCTAATCAACATATATCCATCACTATATCGATTTAGCGACTGATCAAGCGACAGAATATATATCATTGCTATTTTGCTCGTTGCTAACCTTTTAGCAATGGAAAAAATAAAATTCATTGTCAATTTTGCAATGTCATAGCGACGAAATTTATCCATTGCCATTTGTAGCAGCAAAGATTTTCGTTGTTATATTTATAAATGTCGTTACTAATTTCATAATGTATTTCGTCAGTTTGATTATTTTGTGGCCAAATTTTTTGTTGCTAGTCCGTCGCAATAAATTTTGTTATTTAATCCCCAATTTTTGTGACAAAAGATAATTTTTCTCAATCCGTTGTAATAAATTTTGTTATTTAGGCCCCAGTTTTAGCTACCAAAAAATAAGTTTCCTCAATCCACCGCAAATATTTTTTCTTTGGCAATGATGAAATTTGTTGCTAAATTTGTCATCATTAGTTTTCTTGCAAAACCTTTTAAATTTTTATTTTAATTACACCCTGTTGAATCATATTAAAAGCATATTATAAAATTCTTAAAATATCCAACATTCATATAAAAGAACCCACAAATAAAGATAGAAAAATCTAAACATCCACAATACCAAACATAGCAAAATCTAAACAGATAATTGTGTTCAAAATATCCATAGTACCAAACATCTACCAACTATCCTAAAAAGAACCCACATCATCGATAATACCAAAAAGAGCAAAATTTAAACACATAATTATGCCCAAAATATCCACAGTACCAAACATCTACCAACTATTCTTAAAATAACCCACATCTATTAAGTGTATATTGTTGTTACAGAATTTTAAACATTTCAACAAAATAGACCATAAAAACCAATGCACTGATCGTGAAAAGTATCACAACTGATCAAGATTACAATAACCATCTAAAGGATCAAGATCGTCAAAAGCAGTAGCCTGAGGTGTCACAACTGATCGTGAAGAAATCAACTTTTGTACCTCCTCAATAACAATAGGATTAAACTGATTTTTAAGTGTAGGAATCAATCGCTTCAAAAACTCATCCAAATCTACAGCTGGTTCTGATTCATAAGAAGATGAAGATGAAGATAAAGTCTTTCCACAAAAAATACAAAGAGCTTGCCCGTCGTAGCCTTTTTCTTTAGATCCAAGACCAAATACTCTTCGCTTCTTTTCTCCTCCAGCAGCTTGATAATATGCTTCAAATTGATCAATATCATATTCTTATAATATTTTTTCTCATAATATTTATTCATATCTTTCATGTAATAGAGAAAGTGAAAGTATAGCAGATTGTACTTAAAAATGATTAGATACCAAAAACTACTTTAAACTAAAAAAAATAAGAATTAAGTAAACTACTACACTAAGATTTAGTATTACATGGACGATTTCGGAACGTTCATCAACAAAAGATTTTCCATCATGACTATGTGTGTGCACATGCAAATGTAACTCACTTGGTGTTGGATCTCGATCCATTTCAGCATCTTGTAAAAAAGAAGTGTTGAGCATTGTACAACAACGAATTTTTTGGACCAGTCATTTCACATATTAAAGTGTAACTCACAATTTTAAACTTTCAATACAACAACATCAGCAACTAATAGAAGAGGGAGGAATCAACATGGTTGCATACAAGGGACAATGTGGGAAATGCATATCCATGGGCAGCATAATGTGGGAAATGTATCACTACTATTTTCATAAAAACGGTAGTGAAATTTTCATATGGGTAGCAAAATATGAGAAATAAATACATACTGTTTTCATAAAAACAGTAGGAAAATTTCATCCTAACACCTGCATAGTATTTTCATATAAAAAACTAATACAAGGGAATTTTTTTTAAAAGTTGTCATAATATCAGCAGCCACAATGTCAATTTGGATAAATCTACTTCAAACTCAATGTTAATACATGAGATAAGCAACATCCACAACACAAGGATAAATATACTTCAAACTCAATGTCAATATAATACTATCATTTGCTGTAATGCTGATCACATCTCCTACCACTATAGAGCTATTAGGGACTATGAAACCAACTAACAGATTTCTATTGAATTAAATTAGGGGTAGTACTAGAAATATATACTTACAAGTCTCTTTCGATACTCTCTAATTGAGGTGGATCCTCCCGTGTAAGTTCCAGCAGTGACTTCTTTGCCTCCATGACGATTCTGCGCATTTGTTTTTGACTTTTCAACACACTTAGGATCTGCCCAAAGTTGCTGCCAGTTTTCCCAGACATCTTCATATATAGAATTTTGCCTAATCCCTTTCTCTTTAATTTTAGCAATAAAATTTCTATACATAGATGGTACCTTAATCTTCCACTGATTATTTGTTGCAGCATCACTAATGGAAGAATCCTAATAAAAGTGTTTCTGAAATAAATTTCCAAAGTAACACATTAATATTGTATTCATAAAAGTGAATACACTTTAAAAACTCAATTATGATTAAGATGTATACCTTGAATTCCCCCAAATAGCCATCTTTTATAACACATGAGACACCTTTCTAATTGATTCCATTGTGATTAAGTTCACCTTTGAAAGACACGTGTATGCTATTGGAGCATGCTTTAGAAGGTTGCAATCTGTATCAATGTGAAGACATAATTTAGAGGACTGTCATAAATAAAAAATAATATATAACAATAATAGAAAAAAAGGGACTAACCCTGCGGAAGTTATATTAACAAGGGTCAGCACATGGATCCTATTGGAATTACCTTCTCCATTTGGTCGGTTAGTGAAGACGTACCTACAACTGTTGGGTTGCTCTGATTTGGAGCAGTGGAAGATGATTCAAGTGTTATAGGGTTACTACCAACAGTAGGAGTGAAAATAGTAGACATGTTTACAGTAAGAACAGGAATACTCCTAGCTGCTGACTTGCCTACACGTCCTATGCTTCCTCAACCTCTACCTCTACCTTGAGTCATATCTATTAAAAAAAGGTACAAGTTAAAGTAGAAATAAGATGCAAATTGTGCACAAGAACTCACAACAACATACAACATTGTAATTCTGGAATCTATGTAACACTGGAATCCTATAAAATACCTCACAACAACATACAACATTGTAATTCTGGAATCTCATATAACACTAAAATCCTATAAAATACTCACAGCAACAGACAACATTGTAATTCTAGAATCTCATGTAACACTACAATCCTACAAAATACTCACAACAAGAACCGCCAATAGATCAAGAAACACCAACAAAACCATAAAAATACTACAAAAGACTCTTATTGTAATTCTATTCGCAAGAACTCCTCTCAAATCAAGAACCACCAATAGATCATCAACCAAAAAAAACTAAAACATATAGATATATGTATATATACAGAAAGCAAAAAGACCACAAGTTGATTTCATTCATTCATTTTTGTGGACAAAGTCAACAGAAAACAACCCGAGATACTTTTAGAAAGCAACCAGAGATACTGCATAATTTGTTCTTCACAACTTAATTATTATATTCACCTCTTTTCAAGGATAAAGTCGATTGGTTAAGACCCTTACCTATTTGGTTCCTTAGATTAGATGTACCTTCAGCTGTTGTGTTGATCTAATTTGGAGTAGTTGGAGATGATTCAGGTGTTGTAGGATTACTACCATCACCAGAACTTTAAACCGTTGGTGTAATTTGAGGAATCAATGGCTGAAATTGATTTGTATCATCTTAACCACATATGCCACCATCTTGAGTACTAACACAGGCTTGAGAGCTAACAGTAGTAGGAGTGGGAATAGTAGGTATGTTTGCAATAATAACAGGGTTACTTCTAACTGTATACTTGCCTACACGCCATGTGTTTCCGCGACCTCGACCCCTACCTTTAGCCATATCTATAAAAAAAATGGTATTAGTTAAGTGGAAATAAGATGCAAACTGAATAATGCCAAAAAAAACAGACAACAAAATATAGATAAGCTATCAGAAAATGTAAAAGCACAAATTTGATCCAAAAAAGAAATGTTCATCTTTCTCCTTTTAGACCAATAAAATCTGCAATAAATATGTACACTAAATCCTATATAATTATAGGATACTCACAACAACATAGAGGGGGGAATCAGAGATGGTAGATAATCTACTTTTGAACATCAATTTTTGTGTTTTTACAGAAAACGTGTATGGAAAGCACAGTTGTAGCCTAAAAACATGGATAAGAAATAAAAGAGTCAAAAATTGACAAGCAGAGCCTAAAAATAGTTGTAGCAATAAGTTGGATAAAAAAACATCGAAGACAAAGAAAATGATACTAGTTTGACAAAATTACAGCTCACAAAATAAAATTAAGATACAATAGCATGTTTTTTAATCAGGCACTAATCACTGTCTATGTCTTCTTCAAAATCTTCCTCTTCATCATCCTCGGTTTCTTAAGTTTCATACTCTTCTTCTGTATCATCCTCTTGGATCTCATGATGCTCTTGTAATAAACCATCATCAATGGGTTCATCCATTTTAACTAAGCCACCATTTGGATTATGTAAGTGTATACTTTCATCTGTGGCAACATTCATGTATATCTCATAGACTTGAACTCCTTCAACATGAAATGAAAAATTCAGTTTTGCAGTTGTCTCAATTTCTTCATCGAGTAATTCAATAACATTTTAAAGTTTGACCTTCAATACAGCTGCCCAATCATCCTTCTCCTTTTACTTGCTATGATAAGACACATAACACACTTGAGTTGCTTGCATTGCCAGAATAAAAGGTTCATATTTTGTATATCATCGACGATAGTTAATATCAACCAATTTATACTAATTATGTTTTTTAACACAAACATCCATAGTTGGGTCAAACCATTCATATTTGAATAGTACAGTTTGCTTTAAAGGTGCTTCACAGTATTCCACTTCTATAATCTCTTTTATCCACCCACAGAAATCACCAAAATTTGGATTTGAGATACAAACTCCACTGTTCATTGTTGATCTTGCGCTATCATAAAAATCTTTATAAAACTTGTATCCATTAATAAAATACACAGAATGAGATATAGTGCCTATCAATGGTCCACGAGCAAGACTACGTAGGAATTCATTCTCAATATGATTGAGTCGAATCTATTTAGAAGATTATAAGATTTAGTTCAATTTCATATGTCAATTTAAGTGCATAATTATATAGAAGATATTAATTTTTGAAGACTACATATTTCTTGAACCATATAGAGAAATTTACTTCAAGGCTCTCATTTATTTGATCTTGAGAGACATTTGGAAATTCTTCTTGCAAACGTTGCACAAACATACTTTATTGAAAGAACATAAGTTCAATTTCAAGTCATGATATATGAATATGCTTATAAAATTAAGTTGATACAACTAACTTTTGTTACCTCACAAATGGCCCAACCTCTTGACAATTTAGTAAAATGTAAGTTTGGGCAACCTTGATTTCTTTAAGAGTTAAATTTCTCTTTTTCTATTCTCTCCATAATCGACCAGGATGGGTGAATATTGATAAATTTCCTTCAAGATCTTCCACAATTCCACCATCATCATTATGCTCCATATTATGATTGCATGTCATGACATGTGGTTCAAAATAATAAGAAAATAATAGTGCTGACTCTGTCATTAAGAATGCTTCACATATGGAACCCTCAACACTTGTTTTATTCCCAATCATTCTTTTAAGAGTTCCAAGATACCTAAAATAAATGGATAAACCATCATATTTGAAAAGTAAATAATAAAATATTGTCACAAGTTTAACATAAATTTTTGCATTACCTTTCAAAAGGATACATCCATCGATATAGTACAGGTCCAGCAATCTTTTCTTCATATGGAAAGTGCATAGGCAGATGTTCTATTGAGTCAAAGAACCTAGGAGAAAATATACATTCTAACTTGCACAAGATTTGTAGAATATCTCCCTATATCTATCCATCTAATCAACTTGAAAAATAGTCGATGTAAGATCTTTAAAGAATAATCTCAATTCTGTAAGTGTCTGCCATACATTACTTGAAAGTAGTTCACGAAAATTAATAAGCATCAATCGTTGCATGAACACATGACACTCATGACTTTTCATGCCAAATAACTTTTTTGCAGTTGTGTCTGGACATCTACCCAAATTTGAAACATACCTATATGAGAATTTTAAGCCCTTCACCCAATTAAATAAGATAGTGCTTGCTTCCTTGTCTATTGTATATACAGCTTTGGGATATTTTTCAGAAGCATCCTTTGCCAACTGAGGTCAATTACAGTAATTGACCATATCTAGACGAGCTTGTGGAATGTCTTTGGTTTTCTTATCAATATTGAGGACTGTATTAAATACATCATCAAAAAAGTTTTTCTCAATATGCATAACTCCAATAAGGAAAATCCCAAAAGATACTTTATTTTTTTCCATCAACAAAAATTACATATCCTCTGATTAACATCTTTTACATCGAACTCTGTTACTTTTCTTATCCCAAAATCACAAATTTGATTTAATATTTCTTCTCCAGTTCTGTAGGGTAGTGGTGATCTTTTGATAGTTCTACTTTTAAGAAAGTTTTTACGATCTCTCCTAAATGGATGATGTTGGTCAAGGAACATTTTGTGATAGTCAAACCATGATATTGTTTTACCATATTGTAATCTAAAGGATTGTGTTTCCTCCATACAATAAGGACAAGCAAACTTACCTCTCAGTACTCCATCCTGATAACATAGAATAAGCTATAAAGTCACTGATTGTCCATATCAAAGCTGCCCTCAATTAAAAATTTTATTTTTTGGAGATATCAAATGCTTCTACACCTGTCTCCCATAACAAGGTCAATTCCTTTATTAGAGGCTGCAGATAAACATCAATTTTATGTTTAGGCTTATTTGACCCTGGAATAATAACAGTTAAGAACATACAAGCCTCTTTCATGCACATCCCTAGAGGTAAAATATAGGGAGTGACAATTACTGACCATGAAGAATATTTTCTACCAGACTGACTAAATGGTTGGAAACCATTAATACATAACCCCAACCTTACATTTCTTGGTTCATCAGCAAAAAAGGATGAGTTTCATTGAAGTTTTTCCAAGCTTCAGAGTCTGATGGATAATGTATTACCCCATCCTCTTTTATATGTTTATGATGCCATCTCATGTTAGCAGCTACAGTATGGGATGCATATAATCTCTACAATCCAGGAATCAAAGAAAAATAATACATCCTTTTGTAAGGGACCAATTTTCTCTTACAAAAGCCAACTAGATGCTTATACCTCTCTTTGTCACAAAATTTATAAGAGGTAAGATGTTCACTATATTCCCAATACAACATACATCCCGATTCATAATAGTCAATTATTTTAATCGGTAAACCTAAGCTACGCATTAGTTTCTTAGTCCGATAATAATTATCAAATAATAGGTTTATCTTCCGGTAAAGCCTCTTTAAATAATTGCATCATTTGGTTAAAACCCCTCTATAATATAGTATTCTCTATCTTAATATTTAACATTTGAGAGATTACTGCAAGTTGAGAAAGGGAAGAACTGGGATACAATTTTGAATCAGCAGCGTTCAACAAACCAAAAAAATTTTGGGACTCTAAATTAGGCTCTTCCTCTATCGAGGTTTCATGTTCCTCCTCAATTGAAGGTTCATACAAATGAGGTGACCCGGGTTTAATATTGTTGTAAGATTTCCAATTCGAACCATAGTTAAATTTGGGACTAGCAGCATCCAAAATCATTTATCGATATGGATTATCATATCCTAATTCAATTTGAGCACCATTGTTCAAATCATTACCGAAAGAAATCTCACCGATCACATCTTTTTTCCCTTGAAGTTTCCAAAAAAAATAGTTCTTAACTAATCCATCATGAAGAAGGTGATATCTAACAGTTTTGACATCCTTGTATTTAATGTTATGACATTTTTTACATAAACATTTAATGTTGTTACCACTCATGCAATTTTGTTGAGAACATGCAAGCTAGATAAAGTTATTCATACCAGTAACGAATCTAGAGTTTATAGCCCCTCGATCATCCAACCTATCATACATCCATCCACGCTCTAGATTATTCATATCCATATTAATGTCGACATAAACAACACAGTTAGAGTTTTATTTTTTAATAATTCATACATCTAGGATTATCACTAAAGAGGAAAAAAAATTAAATATCTTAGCAAACTAGAATATATCTTTCTATTTTTACAAGGAAATAGAATATATCAGTCACTTTTTGCTAAATAAACAAGAAATCACAAACAAAATATATCATTCATTGTCCTTCTTAATAAGGGTTAGCAAAAGGTTTAATTACAAACAAAACTGTAACTTCTAACTTTACATTCATAAGGCATGAGGCAAAAGCTCCCGACAACAAGATTAGAACATCAAATTTCAGCAAATTACATACCCAAAATCTAAACATTAAACAAAATCAAAAAAATAAGTTGCAACTTTGTTGGCAAAAAAAAATAAATAAAGTTTACAACTTTAACACAAAATTACAGCACCAAAATTAAGAATAAATAAATTGATTTTATTTGAATGGTGAATCAGATTAAAAACAAATCCTCAACTGTATGTAGACTATTAAGGCATCAGAATATTCATGGTTGCTCCTTTTCAAGCAGTTGGTAAGTAAAGGAAAATAGAGACAGTTTAACGAATACTCAAGAAGACAAATGGCAACAGAGAAATATATGAAAAACTAATCCAAAATCATTTAAAAGGGAGAATGTTATAGTACCAAATAACTGCTAGATCACTTTCTGGCACTTGCTTGTATCCTTAGTGGGTCTCTCTGAAAATCCAAAGCATAACAACACCATCAGATTAAGAAAAACAACAACATATACCAAGTGTGATCCCATAAATGACTTCTATGGAAGGGTAAAGTGTATGCAAACCTTACCAGGCTGTTTTCGATAGACAGTAAATCATAGCAATAAAAAATCATGGAAAAAGACTATAGAAAACACAATTGACAATTGCTCAAGGCATTACTATAATCCTCTAGAAACATGAAACAGTCTACACAATTTTTACAGTCTACACAATTTTGACAGTCGACACAATTGACAATTGCTCAAGGAATTACTACAATACTCTAGAAATATGAAACAATCCTCTACAAACATGAAACAATCCTCTACAAACATGAAACAGTCTACACAACAAAAGATAAAATGATTATGATAATGACACAATTTCAGAGAAATATGAAACATAGTATATTTTCTTGTTTACACAAAATTAGATCAACAATAAACAAAAATGACCCAAATGGCTCTATGTTTTCTACTATTTTGAACATGCAACACACTAAGTACAACCTTACATAATCAGTCTACAAAAAAAAAGTGAAAATTAAACCACACAGACAGAAATTTTGTTGAAGAAATTTGAGATTAATGAACATGCAATAGAAAATACCAAAAACCCCACAAACAGAAATTCTGAGGAAAAATACGGTTTCTATTTTGATTAAATAACTATTAATTGATCTTTTTAACACAATAACTTTTTAACACAATAATCGAACAACCCTAAGTAAAAGAGATCAAACAACCCACAAATAGAATCCAACATAATCAGTGTTCACAAAAAACTAAAAATTAAACCACACAAATAGAAATTTTTTTGAAGAACTTAAGATTAATGAACATGCAACAGAAAATACCAAAAACTCTCACAAATAAAAATTCTGAGAAAAATCCGGTTCCCATTTTGAGTAAATAACCATTTATCAAACTTTTTAACACAATAATCGAACAACCCTAAGTGAAAGAGCTCAAACAACCATAAACTTATCATTTACAAGTGACTTTTAATTTAGAAATTAAGAAATTGAAAGAGTAAAAACAACTCACATAATGAGATTTAGAATCGTACCTCTAATTTAGATTCAAAATTGAGAGTTTAATAGCCTTGTCAATTGAGATTGAGCGATTCTCTTTTCTCAATTGAGAGAAAAGGGAAATGAGAGTCTGTTTTGGAAAGAGACAGAGGATACCTAAGTGTTGGAACAAAGTGAAATAAAAGAGTTTTTTCTAATATTTAATTGGTGGGGTGATGGATTCAGCAATAGATATTATATTCGTTGCTAATTATTTATTAAAAATTTAAGAAAAAATACCTCAAAATGCCTTTTTCCATTACAATAATTTCTAATATGTTTTTTAAAATGGCAAAATAATTTCAATGACAATATTTTCATTGCTATTTCCATCTCCACCATGTCAAAAAAATTCCCTCCCTTTTATGTCGCTAATTTTGTCACCAAAATAAAGGTTTCAATATTTACCGCCAAAATATAGCAACAGATTTTACTTTTTGTCGCTAATCCATCACTAATTCGGCTACTAATTTTATTTTTATTTATTTAGCGACAAAAGTTCTATTTTGTTGTCAATCTGTCGTTAATTATCGGTGGACAAGGACTTGTTGCTACCAATCCGTTGCTAAATGCTTTTTTTTGTAGTACAATTTCTAGATTATTTACTCACATAATTTGTTACCACCGGTTACGATAGCATAATACATTCTATTTCAACATGGATATCATAAAAACACCTAACGTCCATAAAGGAATTTATACATTATTTATATCAACACATAAATAAATATTTTCATATAATGTTTTCTATTTTATCCATCCCAAACACCATGCCCACAAGCCTAAGTATTTCTTTCTTCAGATTTATATTATGCATACATATTATAACCACCATCCACTACTTAAAAACCATAGCCTACCTAAACCCCAAGTTGCTGCTATAAAGTTCATTAATTCTCGCTCCTTGCTTCCATCCTAGAAATTTTACAAAAAAATCCATGAAACATATAGTTGGGATGCATGTGATAGATTTTAGCGGTCATTGGGACCGGTTTTTGTCATTGGTAGAGTTTACTACAACAACATCTAACATTTAAGCAGTCAAATGAAACCATTCAACACATTGTATGGGAAGAGGTGTAGATCTTCAGTGGGGTACTTTGATTCCTTTGAAGCGAGACCTTCGGGATCAGACTTAGTGTGAGAGTAGATAGATCAAGTAAGATGGATTTAGGATAGGCTCTTGACAGCTCAGAGTAGGCAAAAGAGCTATGTGGATCATAGATTTCATGATTTGGAGTCCATAGAAGGTGAATGAGTTTTATTGAAGGTATTGCCCGTGAAGAATGTAATGAGGTTTGGGGAAAAGGACAAGCTTAAACTAACGTTCATTGGCCTTTTCAATATTCTTTATCGTATTGGGGAGGTAGCCAATGAGTTGGCCTCACTATAGAGTCTTTCAGCTATGCATCCTATTTTTCATGTTTTAATGTTGAAATGGTATCATTCGGATGTTCTCATATGATTTGGTGGGATTATGTGGATTTAGATCAGAATATGATTTTTTATAAGGACCCTATAACTATTTTGAATAGGTATACTAGCAAGTTGAGATACAAAAATATTAAATTAAGAAGGTCTAGTAGAAGCACCATCCTATAGATGAGGCCGCGTGGGAGACTGAGTCTTAATTATAGAGTAGATCCCCAACTTTTTGCTGGTTCAGTCACTTTTCTTGACTTTATGTTTTAGGATAAATGTGTATTTTAGTGGTGGATAATGTAGCAATCCTTACAATTATTCACAAAATTTTCATATTTTGATAATTTCACTCTTTTTCATAGTTGTCTTATGGTATTTGTGAGTTGTGAGAGTAGGTAGTGTGATTGCCGAAGCGATTGGATGGATTTTATACAATATTCTTATTTTGGAAGATTCTTAAGTTGATAGAGTTGACTTTGGTCAATATTTGAAGATCCAAGCACTGTATGATAATTACATTGGTTACATCAACTCTGAAACATCAATTTTGAATTAGTAGAGTGGTTGGTTTGAGTTCTTAGTCTTTTGGTATGATTTTGAGCGCTTAGATGAGATGTTGGAAAGTTTGGACAATGGATAACTTCAGTCGGTATTTGGTGAAAATGACCTTTGTTAGAAATTACAATGGTGTTATTAAGTCTAAAACATTAAAATTAGCCTACTAATATTTCAGCTAATAGTGCACCAGTTCTAGTGCTGGTGCATGACCTTAATAGTATTCACGACAAGTCTCTCGCAATCGTGAAGGCCATGAAAATTTGGTCATAGCAATCACGGTGACTTATCCACATCTGTGAAGAAGTTTTTTAGGGATTCATAAATATTCTTGTTTGGCCATAACTCAATTTTTGAGCTTTGAAAATAATTTTGGGTGATTCACAAAGTGATTGGGTAAGTTTCTATATCACTAGTTTAACATGTTTTAGTGATTAGTTCTTGATTTCATTCTCAAATCTTTGTTTTTGAACCTTAAATTTTGGGGTTTTACAGATAAAGCTAAAGTATGATATCTTAATAATTTCAAACTCAATTTCAACTTCACTTTTGACAAAATTTCATATTTGAACTTCTTGAACTATGGAAAAATTGATTTTCTTTTCAAATATTTATTGTACCCTTGATTTTTGGGATTGATTTTATGGGTATCATTGGACTCGTTTTTACATATATAAGTAATTTTTGATAGATTGACAGCGTACTGAGGCTACTCGGAAGGTGAAAGCTCTGTGTTGAGTGTTTCGAACTGGATGAAGTAGGTTATGACTTAACTTTTATTAGACTTTGCTTGGATGAGAACTTGTCGTGTATAACATGCTTTGGGATAGATAACATAGTACTATTATGATTGTTGAGTTGATTCATAATATTGTGATACCCATGTGGGGGCTTATATTGAATATGGAAATGAGTTGTGTTATTATTGTGATACTAGTGTGGGGGCTTGTATTGGTGATTCATTTGTGAGTTAGAGAGATTGAATCTTGCATTGTATTATTGAACTATTTCCATACACTTTGATATTTATCTAGGTTTTCATGTATCATGCTTATGGACATTTACTTATCTCATGGATTATTAAATTGGTACTCTTGAAAATACTATTTTTGAAAAAAAAAATCTTTTTCTAAAAACTCAATCAATGAATATGCTGGAAAGTTCTATTAATTTCGTCTTAGGAAAGTTTTGGGTAAGGTATATGGATTACGAATACTAAGGGTCTCGTCCTAGAAGTGATAATGCTCTGAGGGTGTATACTAGTGTACTATGGTCATTGCACATCATGCCATATCACTTCATTGCATTGCATTGCATTATATTCTTGGGATGTTGTTGTGATTGAGATGTTTTTGTTATATTAAACCGTTGGGACTTTTCTGTGTGTAAGGGTATTTACTTAAATAGTATTCTTTTCCCGTTATAGTTTTCCACTTGAGTTTTTCAACCTATGATACCTACCAAGTATAAGTAAATTATACTCAATCATACTTTGTTTATCCTTTCAGTGCAGATCTTAGTACGAGTGCTCCACGAGGTTCCTAATCTGTCATTTTTTAGAGTATTTCAAGTCGCAATGAGCTTCTTATTCAGAGCAATCCCCAAACTTCATCTATTCTTACTTTTATGTCTTTTTTTTCTTTCACGGATAGAGTTGTATGTACATACTTACTACTTTTTGTTTTAGTGTCGTTCTGTACTCGTGACACTGTGTCTTGAGATTGAAGTTGTACTTCTTGACTTTTGGCTCATTTTTGGAGATTCTTTACTTTAAATATCATGTGTTGTTTGAAATAACATGCATTGTTTAGGATTTGTTGAGTTAATGGGTTAGGCTTACCTACCGTGGTTAGGTCGGGATAGGTGACATCACGACTCTTCAGATTCGGATTGTGCAAAAACATCCAAAGCTTACATTCTATGAAAATCCTATTGACAACCATTAGAAAAGCTTTGAATTTAAAATTTGAGTTCTGCAAAATTATTATTTATTTAGAATAAGTGTTATTACAAATGATTTGAAAAATCCTTTGGAGTTTATATGCCAATTTTTAGGTAGCTTGGTAAAGAATAAAGTTTAATTTGGTTGAATTTCAAATTGAAACTCGAAGAGAAAAGGGAATAGCTGTTGAGATTTGCATTCCTTATATTTTGTGATTTCATTAATGGTTGAATATTTTTATTTTCCCCTTTTTAGTCTAAGAATATTTTACATTATTTATTTTCTTTTAAGTTTAGGATTTATTAATTACAAAATATTTAGTCTAATAGTTATAAGGAATATATCATATTTTTCTTATTTATTTTATTTAGTTTCTTATAAATAGGGATGTACTCTTCTATTTGAATCCAGGAAAAGAATCAATCAAGAGTTTTCATTCAGTTTATGTTTATTTTTTTTTCTTTGTCTCTTTCATTCCATAATAGTGGTATCAAGAGCCTTCATCGATCCTCATGGATCTATGAATTTATTGAAGAAATACTATCAGCCATTTTTCAATCCATACATATTTTCAACCTACTTTTAATCCTTACATTTATTTTTAACGTGGGACTATTTTTAACCCTTACTTTTATTTTTAACGTAGGACTATTTTTAATCGATTTTTAATCCATAATATTTTAAATCTTGTTTTTCAAATCATGAAAAGCAATACTCTCTCTTTCAATGCCCCACAAACCTTCACTGGTGAAAATTATCAAATTTGGGCAGTTAAGATGAAATCTTATCTTGAAGCTTATGATTTGTGCGAAGTTGTAAAGGAAGACAAACCTATACAATCACTCCCTGCAAATCCTTCTACTGCAAAAATCAAACTTCACCCAAAAGAGAAATCAAAAAAATATAAAGCAAAAATTGTAATTCAAAATTCAGTTGTTGATTCAATTTTTTCTAAAATCATTGCATAAGACTACCAAGGAAGTAAACGAGGCAGACAAAATCAAATTCTGAATTTGAAAAGAGATTTTGAATCTCTTAGGATGTAAGAAGGTGAGACAATTACTAAGTATACTGACAGAATTTCTTTGATTGTCAATAGAATCATGTTGCTTGGCCAAGATTTTAAAGACGATAGAATAGTTGAAAAAATTCTGGTGACTATTCCTGAGAGATTTGAGTCTAAAATCTCCATTTTGGAAGAGTCTAAAGATCTCTCTTGCAGAATTGATAAGCGCTCTTCAAGCACAAGAACAAAGGAGAGCTTACAGGGAAGACAAAGTTGTTGAAGGTATTTTTTATATGAACCATCAAAAAAGAAAAGTTGATTATTAACCTTGCAAATATTGCAAAAAGAAAACACACTTAGAAAAATTTTGTTGGTGGAGATCCGATGCATTATGTGGAAGTTGCAAACCAAAAGGTCATGACACAAAAGTATGCAAGTTCAAAGACACTCAAGATAATTCAAAAGCACTACTTGTAGAAGAAGAACATAAAGATGAGGAAGACCAACTTTATTAGATTGTTGCAACAAAATTAAGAAAAAATGCATTTTTTCAAGAATAATTAAGTGTTCAAACTCAAGTTGGATACACCAACTTGAGTTTGAGGGGGAATGTTGAGATTTACATTCCTTCTATTTTGTGATTTCATTAATGGTAGAATATTTTTATTTTTCTTTTTTAGTCTAAGAATATTTTACATTATTTATTTCCTTTTAAGTTGAGGGTTTATTATTTACTAAATATTTAGTCTAATAGTTATAAAAAATATATCATACTTTCCTTATTTATTTTATTTAGTTGCTTATAAATAGGGATGTACTCTTCTATTTGAATCAAGGAAAAGAATCAATCAAGAGTTTTCATTCAGTTTCTATTTATTTTTCTTTCTTCGTCTCTTTCATTCCATAACAATAACAAGTTGTATGTAATTTAAATACGCCAAATATATGTTGTATATGTAATGCATTAGTGGACATGCAATGACATACAAAATACATACAACTTGCATGTTTTTACTGAATTATTCGTTTTTAACAAACTGTATATATTTTGTAAAAGAACTATTGTTATTTGGAAAAGGGTTATTCTGTAAATTAGATAATTTTGTCCCTAATTTTATATCCCTAATTAAAAGTCCCTTGCTTAAAGGTAGTATTGATTTATTGGTGCATCTGAATATCAGACACAATTCATAAACAACTCAACCCGCTCGAATTTATTTGTTTAAAATTGTTTGGGCTAAATTACTATCATTAAAAGATGAAAAAGCTGAGTTAAACCTAAATATGAAATTTACTGGAGGTTGTTTGCACAAATTTTGAACATCAAATTGCACCTTTCAAGAGCCCATTTGGTTAGGATTAAAAAAGTATAAATAACATAAATACCAACCCTTTTAGAAGTAATTACACCCTCTCCTATTTTTTTAATTACTTTACTCTCTCTCCCGATTAATATACATAAGATAGCCGACATATACATAGCAGTCTGTGTATATGTGAAATTGTTACTGCCGTTAAAATGGAAATTACTAATTCCCTTCCTTTAAGAACGTAATTTTTGCAATCAATTAATTAAGTGGATTACTGCATCCCTTAAATTATGTAACAACTATTGAAATTCAAATTTTGAATTATACAAATACATTATAAACAAATCAGACGAAAAAACACAAAACAAAAATAAATCAAGCACTTATTTGTTGATCGTTTTGAAGAAAAAAATTAATTGAAATTCAAGATGATGAATATTGTTATTCTTTAAAGGTACTCTAGTCAATGGAGATTCGAAACAGAAAGAGGTATTATTTTTTTGCTATTCTTTTAGGTATTGTTGTCACAGGATCGATGACGTTTTTTTAGGTTGATTTCGTCAACTTTTTCAGACAAAAAAAGGTATTGTTTTTAACGAAAATAATTTTTTCAGGCAAAAAGGGGCATTATTTTTAGTTCTGTTACGAAATTTGTTTACTTAAATTTGCGTGAATATTAGAATGACGTTAAATTTTATTTCGCGGAGATTGTTTTCATGTTGAGCACATGAAATTTTCTATTTTTTTGAATTGAATTAATTGATGTCCTATACTTGTAAATTACAGGGAAACAAGTTTATGTTATATACGTAGCAATGTCGTTTATTATTCACATATACATTCACTGTGTTTTGTATATCCGTAGAATAATATTTTGGTATTGTGTTATTTGCATTCACAAACTGATTAACATGTTGAAACATATATACTTTATTGAGTTGTAATGTATATTTTATATCTTATGTTGTATATGGATTTTTTTTCTCTGTATAATCAATTTGAAACACCCAAAATGAAAAACAAATATAAATTATTACATATTATGATTGTCTATTTCAGCTATGTCCTCCGATGTTACAATGAGGATTGTAAATGTATCTCGGAAGCATCCAGTTACAAAAAAAAATTGAATCTTTTTTTATTCATGTCAAAGTTTCTTCAACCAATATCTACTCAGTTTATGATCCTGAAAGAAGATACATCGTCGACCTCGAAAGTGGATTGTGTATTTGTAGGAGGTTTTAAAAACATGAGATTCCTTGTCCTCACGCTATTGCCGTCTTAAAGTCAAAACATGTGAAAGAATTTAGGTTATATTGTTGCGTTAATAAGTGTATTCAATGTATAACCAAAGTATAGTACCGTCTACATAATTTACTATTGAAACTGGTGTTAATATGTATTTATATACATATCTGTTAGAGAAAATAGTCTATTACCCCCCAACCTTTAGTCGAAATTCCAACTACACACTCAATCTTTAAAGGTGACCTATTACCCCCCTGAACTATTTTAAAGTGGAATTATTACCCCCTCCCCCCCCCCCCCTGAACGCTGACATGGCAAGAGAGTGTGTTTCACTCTCTTTGAAGAGAGTGAGGACAATTTTTTTATTAAAAAATTATTTTTAATATTTCTTTATTTTCTTTATTCAATGTTAATTATTCTTTTTCTTTATTCATTTTCTTTCTTTCTTCTTCTTCATCTTCTTACAAACAATAATGACATCCAACAACTCATCAATGACATCAAAAATTAATTTATTATTTTTCTTATCTCCAAGCACAAAATCGATTGGTTTCGACTTCAAATTCGTCAAAATTTTCAAAATGGGTATTGTTCATTGTTTCCAACTTCAAGATTGTCGGGAATTTTAAAATCGCTATTGTTCATTATTTACGACTTCAAAGTCGTCGTAAATTTTAAAATGGGTATTGTCCATTGTTTCCGACTTGAAGGTCGTTGAAAATTTCAAAATTCTCTATTGTTCCAGACTTTAAGGTTATTGAAAATTTTAAATTTGGTATTGTTCATTGTTTCCGGCTTCAAGGTCGTCGAAAATTTTGAAATTCGTATTCTTCGTTGTTTTCGGATTTTAGATCGTTGAAAATTTAAAAATTGATATTGTTCATTATTTCTCACTTCAAGGTTATTGAAAATTTTAAATTCGATGTTGTTTATTATTTTCAACTTCAAGACCATCAAAAATTTTAAAATCGATATTGTTCATTATTTTCGACTTCATGGTCATCGTAAATTTTAAAATGGGTATTGTTCATTATTTTTGACTTCAAGATCGTTGAAAAATTCAAAATTATGTATTATTTCCAACTTTAAGGTCATCAAAAATTTTAAATTCAGTATTGTTCATTATTTCCGGCTTCAAGGTCGTTGAAAATTTTGAAATTGGTATTGTTCGTTGTTTTTGAATTTAAGATCGTCGAAAATTTAATAATTGATATGGTCATTGTTTTTCACTTTAAGGTTGTCGGAAATTTTCAAATTCGATGTTGTTTATTATTTTCGACTTCATCACACAGTTCATAACAAAAGAATCGACAACAAACTAACCTGAGCAATTATTCACCAATAATAAAGATCAAACAACACACAAACATTCAATCTCAACATCGCACGTCACTCCTCATTTTTTCATTAACAGAGAACATACAGCTAACCAAATACATATACAAATTTACACACACATAAGGGAAGAAAAACACACATAAACACACTTAATGGGATTGAAAAACAACAATCCAAAACAGACGCACCACACACATGCACTTAAAATAAGGGAGAGAACAAGCAAATCACGAGAAAGAGAGGTAAAAGGGAGACCCACATCGATCGAAACTCACACATACGCTTGTCGGAGAACGCCCACCATTGAAAAAGCTAAGGAAGACCCACCAATACACACACATACCACCGCTACAGTTGTTGGACCAAAAAAAAAGTGAATGGTAGAAATCTTTAAACTATTTCTCAAAACATTCTTTGATTTGGGGAAAATGATAAAAATAGAAAGGAAAGAAAATTTAATGAATATTTTAATTTGGCTTTTGAG
Organism: Capsicum annuum; assembly: GCF_002878395.1. Taxonomy (NCBI): domain Eukaryota; kingdom Viridiplantae; phylum Streptophyta; class Magnoliopsida; order Solanales; family Solanaceae; genus Capsicum; species Capsicum annuum. Next base: position 101,125,143 of record NC_061119.1, read on the forward strand.
ATGAGAAAATGATCTATTACAGTTGTTGGACCAATATGACTTTTGAGATTGAAGAAAAGAAAATGAAGAGAAAGGAGAAAGATGAATAGAAATGGAAATGAAGAATAAAATAATGAAGTAATAATTGTAGAAGGAAATGAATAAAAAATTGATTAAAAAAATTAAATATATTTTACAAATGTCAAAACGTGTGTATCTTACCTCTCAACATAAATGTGGTTGTGATTTTTTAGGGGTGTTATAATTTCTGTTTTAAATAGTTCAGGGGAGTCATAAATTCGGTAAAAAAAGGTTCAGGGGGGTAATAGATCACCTTTAAAGGTTGAGTGTGCAGTAGGGATTTCGACTAAAGGTTGGGGGGTAATAGACCATTTTCTCTATCTATTATGCATTTGTCCAACTACAAAATATTGTTATGAAAATACATGTTCATTATCGAAAGTTAACATACAATTGAGCTCACAAAACAATTGCCTGTAAAACTTATGTATATTATAATATTTAGTTATGTATATATGATTTGTGGTTGACTTTGTGGTTGCTAATGTGTATTCTATATGAATTTGCCATTCATTCACATATGTTACCATGTGTTCATTAGCATACGTTAATTCCGACAAAAAATTAGTAATTAACCTTCCTTATAATAAATATATGTATATTTATAAATTCTATGTATATGTAGACATATACGTACGTTCAGTTTGTATTGTTGCTAATTAAAGATGAAAGTATTTTCTATGTACATGTAATTTTATACATAGGAAAGTATTTCGTATATTGTTTACCTTGTAATTTTCAATTCATATACACCACAATTTCTTTATCCCAACAATTTAGTACATATACACAATAATTTCTATATTCAACAATTTAGTTTATACACACAGCAATTCATATATATATATACTTATTCGGTAAAAATCTTGATTTGATAAAGGATTAAAAAAAATCTTACTAACTTTCAATCTTAAATTTAAGAATGTTATTAATGGAGTTTCTGGAAAAAGAAATGTCATTGAAGAAGAGATTGAATCAAATATGATTGAGAATTCAAAATTGATAACTCATTGAAAGTTTCTCCTTGATTGTAGGCATATTTCAAGGAGTGAAATCTGTAAATAGATAATAGTAAAGTAATGTATATATACTTTTAGAGAGAAATTGAAAAGTGAAATTTTTGTAATATATTTTGAAAGTTGGGATTTTGTATAATAAGTAATACTTAAGTTGTGGTTTTATGTATTTTTTAGTTAAAAAAATTAGATTTTTAGCTTAAATGATTAAAAGTTTAAAACAAGTGTTTATAAATTAAGCAAATAAGTGTTTGAATAGAAGTGTTGAAACTGACAAAAAAAATTATTGATGTGTTTGGTAAATAAGTGTTATTAAATATTTTTTTATTGTCAAAATGACTTAAATGTCCTTAAAGTTGTTAACACCATAAATAACGTGAATTATTTATAATTTATAATTCTAAAATAAAATTTTTGAGCAAATCTTCAATGTATGATGATTCGTTGAAAACAAAGGAGAAAGATGAAGAGGAAATTCGAGGAATGAGACCAAGAGAAGCGGCAAAGAGAAAAGAAAGACAATCATTATTTAAGGGATATAAATTCAGGGTATTGTTGAAATTAGGGAAAAATATAAAGGATAAAAGGATAAATGTTTTGGTCAAATAAAAAGAATTTTAATCTAAAAAATAAAAAATTAGAGGTACCAACTTCTCGCTTTTTACCCTTTTTAATAAGTTTTTAGCCCTTTTAAACACTTTTTAATTTTACCAAACACCTAAAAAAATTAAAATAATATTAAAAGCTGATTTGAGCAGATTTTAATCTTATCCAAACGGACTTTAAATGAGTAAGATATTAATATCTTTAGCATATATTCAATCACAAAATGTGAAGCAGTGAAGAAATTGAATACGAATAAATAATTTTAAATTATTTTGAATTAAGATGAAAATGGTTCAAACTATTTATAATTGAAACTATGTGGATTAATTAATTAAAATCAAAATGTGCCATCTCATAATTTTATTAATATTATAAGAAAGAAATATTTTTTAATAAATAGGTTAAAAATGTAAAGAAGAAGAGAAGTATGACAAATTATGGAATAGCAAAATAATACTAATCTACCAACATGAGTTGTGGTGCAATGAATGAGGCTGCTTCACCCTTAATTAGAGGTCGAGGGTTCGACGATGAGTATGGAGAAAACTCTGTTGGAAGCGCTGCCACCTTAATGAGCCCTACAACGCGCGATTCGAATTAGTCGAGGCTCCAATGCGGGCAGCAAATACCAGATGAAAAACCAAAAAAAAAAATAATACTAGTCCATGATTGGTTGTTGATTGCAGGGGTGTTAATCAGTAGGTTCGATCGGATTTTATGCATCACCAATTTGATTTATCGAATTTTGATTTGTAATTATGTTAAATTAATAATCAAATCAATAAAATATTTAATATCAAATTTTGATTAACCAGTGTTTGATTTTTAATGGTTTTGATTTGTGTTTTTAAATGTTCCTCTAGTATTTTTTGGCCAAACACATCAATAGACACCTCAACTGAATTTTCATTTTAACACTTAAATTAGACGTTCATTTTAAACACCTAAATTAGTATTGCAATGTCTCATCACCTTTGGTGACATAGCAGCTTGCGTGTGCTGCAATTATTTTAAGCATGTGAAAAGCTTCGTTCTAATAATTTTCTATTTTTTTACCCTCCTTCTTCCTCCGCCTACTCCATCTTTCATCGCTTCACTAAATGCTCCTCCACCATCATTAACACACCATTTTTCCTTCATTAATATTCACTCACTGTACAATTTTATTTACACCAATTAACCCACTACTCACGCTATTAACAGAAAATCACCGCAGTCTTCTTCCTTTATCGCCAGACACCTAAAATGGTCTTGCCCTCAAGAAACTACAGGTCAATGTAGCTTGATTTCATTGATGGGGAATGTTCACATTGAGCTAGACGTGAAGAAAGTTAATGGGAATAAATTCGTACTGTAAATACTTATACATGATGTTTTCAGGTTGCAAGTATTGAAAATGAAAAACTATATATGTATTGCAAAGAATAAATTATTCTGAAAAATTAAGTATTATATTCTGGGTTGGAGAGTTTTTCTTTAAAGCTAAAGTTAATAAAAAATACATAATTTAAAACTGAAAAAAAAACTAAACATGCACAAATAGAAAGAATCAAACTTTAATAAAATTCAAAAAAGAAAAAAAAAGAATTAAAAAAGTGGGATTTGGAATCGTTTCTGTGATTCAATGAAGAGATAGATATTTCTTTTCCTTTCAATGAAAAATAGTTGCTAATCAATAAAAAAATTAAATATAATTGCTAAAGTTTTAAGATAAATAGTTAACAATCAGTGAAAAAAAATGTTGGTCGGAGAAGCTAACAATCAGTGAAAAAAAAGGCTGGTCGGAGAAGCTAATCAACAACAAAAAAAGTGGGTTGGTAAAAAAGATCCAGAGGGAAGGAGGAGGGGAGGGTTAAAAGATTTTTAAATAGAAGTTGAGCAGCTGTCTATGTGTTGGACCAACTTTTTCTTATTTCCCTTGTTTTCATTTATTTATATCATGCATAAAAGTCTACATAAAGATTCAAACAAGTTATTGCTCAAAGTAATAATTTTCTTTTCTTGTTTAGTAGCAAACTTAATAGAGATGCAGTAACAGTACACAAATTTCTCGGAAATAAAAATAATGTCAGTTCACACCGAGAACCCTCCAGTTCCGAGGCAACGACTTTAGAATGAAAACAACAATCCTAAGTAGGATTGAGCATAAAATATCGAAAATTAAATTATCAAATTGAATTAAAAAAATTTGATTATTGGTATTTGATAATTCGGTATTTGAAAATAAAGTTTTAATATTTTTGATATTTGAAATTGAGTTTGGTACAAGATATTAATATCTTTTGGTATTTGGTATTTACCGAATACTAAATTATATATACATATGATATGTCTAACCAATCTAATAAACAATAGTATTAGTCATTTCAAAGAATTTCCTAGATCTTGATAATATATTTGTAAAAAACAACAAAAATAATGCTAAATAGGTTTTTTTAAAATATATTTTTTGAAGTTTAAACGTACATTTGCACATCTTCAATTTTAATATGGTATTACCAAATACCGTATCGAACCGAAATTTAATTTACCGATTATCGAATTATCGGATCAATATTTATAAGTATGGTATATGGTATCTACGTTCAAATATCGATTACCAAATTATCGAATTCGAAATTTGAAAATAGCGAACCCCTAACCCAAGTCAACAACTAGAAAATGCAAAAGTAAACGGTTTGTATTTAAAATTTAAAGTTATTGCTATATAATTAGGGATACAAAGATAATTTTAGTATAATTTTACTGGGTTAATGGCTCAACTATTAAATAAATTTTAAAATTAAAAATTGAATCAATAATTCAATTAAAAAATTTATAAAATTATTAACCGAAAAAGAAATATTAATAAATAAATCTTAAAATTGAATTTCGAACCAATAATCTAATTAAAAAACTTATAAAATTATTAATCCAAAAACCAATATTGATAAATCAATAGAACGTCTTTCGATTGAATTTATTGGTTAAACCGATTTTTTGCAAGGTACTAGTTGATTGAAAAAATGAGCAGTAGAATATTGGGTCCACTCATCTAAAATTATTGCTCTCTAATCATCTCCCACTCACTGTTTCAACCTTTTTACTCTCAATTACTGCTACTCCAAATCCATGCAGATCCTGCTTGAGCGATGCTGATGCACATCTCCTTTCTCTCTCCCCACAATATTCTTCTTAGCTTAGCTACATTTACTCCTCTCCTCACTATCTACTGCCCCTGATCTCTCTCTCTCTCTCTACCACCATGCTTCCTTCTATCTTCTTCTTCCTACTACTCTTCTCCCTCTCCGTCTTTGCCAACAACCGCCGTGTCCTTCATCAGCCATTTTTCCCACAAGATTCACATCCACCTTCCTCTAATCCAAAATACCCTTTTGACTCTTCTACTCCTAATAACAATAGTAACAACAACAACACTCCCTTTTTCCCCTCTTTTCCTTCTCCGCCCCCTCCACCTTCTCCTTCTGCTTTTGCTTCATTTCCTGCCAACATATCTTCCCTTATCCTTCCCCATTCCTCCTCTAAATCCAAATCCATTTCCTCTAAACTCATCGCCACTGCCATCGCCTGCGTTCTTGCTGCTCTACTTGTTCTCTCAATTGCTCTCTTCTTGCGTATCCGCAAACGAAAAAATCATTCTTCAGTTTCTACTGATACCAAAACCCACAGATCTAATAGCAGCAGTACTCGCAGTAATGGAAACCCAAGTAGTAGTATTCCTAAATTACAGAGACCATCTCAAACCAGTTCCGAATTTCTCTACTTGGGTACTATGGTCAGTGCACATAATGGGATTGATACCCAGAACCAGCAACATCGTCGTAGCGGCAACGTTTGTACTACTGCTTCCAGAAAACTGGACTCGCCGGAGATCCACCCATTGCCGCCACTAAATGAACGGCTAAATCATGATATTATATCCCGTAGAACTGAAGACGATGACGAGTTTTACTCTCCAAGAGAATCTTTAGATGGCAGAGAAAGTGCTATCGGAACTGGATCTGCCTCACGTAGGGCTTTTGAAGCCGTTGAGGTCAAGAATTCTGGTAGCTCAAGCTCATCTTCTTCATACTCCTCTTCCACCTCCGATTCGGCCTCACCACTTAGGTCTGTAGCGCTCAGCATTTCTCCGCCGGTGAGTTTAAGTCCAAAGAACTCACAACCCAAGTCACCGGAACTACTTGCTCTTCATACTGCTCCGCCACCTCAGTATCCTTCTCCTTCGTCTCCACCGCTAGCAAATTTTGTCCCGATATTGGTCATCGCTGGGGAATCTGATTCACCATCTCCGCCTAGTTCATCATCATCAGGGAGATATTCAAGCGGAAGTATTGACTCATCACCCAGAATATCCAACGTTTGGGATCAGAATGTTGAATCTCTGGTGAGAATCAGCAGTCACATAGAGCAGAATGCGCCAGTTTCAGTTCCCAAACAACCGCCGCCGCCACTTTTGATTAGTATTCCGGCTAGTGTACAGCCTCCACCACCACCGCCGCCACCACCAGTTAAAATTTGGGACAGTCCAAAAACTCCAACACCACCAATTTCAAAGCCACCATCTAAGCCTCCAGTTCCTGTAACACCTTTAAGACCCATAGAAGTTGAGAGTCCAGTGCTGATTTCTCCAATCGATTTGCCTTCTAATACGCAACCAATTGAGAAGAATGAACAGAATATAGAAGGCTTATCAAGTGATACTGCTGGGAACAATGAGGAGACTCCAAAACCAAAGTTGAAGACTTTGCATTGGGATAAAGTAAGAGCTACTTCTGACCGGGAAATGGTGTGGGATCAACTGAAATCAAGTTCGTTTAAGTAGGATAATCAAAACTCTTGTTACACTTATTACAGATATTAAATACTCCTCTTTTTGTGGTGCAATTGAAACTGAGCTGATTTATTTGCAGATTGGATGAAGAGATGATAGAAACCTTGTTTATTGTGAGGACTCCAACACCAAATCCAAAAGAAATGACCAGATGCCCTCTTCTTCCCTCGCAGAGCCAAGAGAATAGGGTACTTGATCCAAAGAAGTCACAGAACATTGCAATTTTGCTAAGGGCACTAAATGTAACTGTTGAGGAAGTATGTGAAGCTCTTTTAGAAGGTATTCTCTACTATGTTATTCTCAGACTTGAAAGTTAAAACGGAAATATGACTGGGATGACAGTGATTATTGTTGCCTAATAGCTCTGAAAAGATCTTCTGCAGGGTTATGTAATGCAGAATTATCATTCATTTCACATGTGATGTTATAGAAGAACTGGTATGCATTGATCTGGAAACATGCTTACACGAATTTGCACCAAAATAGGAAATAAATTAACCGACACAGGATGGGGTTTTTCTCGATAACTTCTTAGACAACATACTTTGTTCATCGTATGGATTGATCTTACTAGTATGAATGTATACAGAATAGACATTCACATCGTTTTAGAAGGTAATTGATAGCTGACTAGTTTAGAGGTGTTCATAGGGTTAATACGTGGCTTTTGCTCCTGGATTTTAGGGTTTTAATAATTAGTATAGTGCATCATTTTATTTGGTTGTGGTTGCATATTGGTGTATATCGTTCCCGAACCATGTCGTCAGCTAACCTTTTGGGTTTTCTGCTGTTTGCTACTTTTTACCTTCAATATGATGATCCTTTCCGTATTTTTCTTTTTAATGTGCAAGTTATCTAGAATTTATACTGTCCCCGGTTGTAGAAATGAAGCACATTCTTTTTTCAGGAAATGCTGATGCCCTAGGGACTGATCTCTTGGAGAATTTATTGAAGATGGCTCCATCCAAAGAAGAAGAACACAAGCTGAAAGAATATAAAGATGATTCCCCCTTTAAGCTTGGGCCAGCTGAGAAGTTTCTCCAAGCGGTGCTTGATATACCTTTTGCATTCAAAAGGGTAGATGCTATGTTGTACATATCAAATTTTGATTCTGAGGTTGACTACCTCAAAAAGTCATTTGAAACTCTGGAGGTAATTATTTCAGGTCATCTTCAACTTCCCTTTGTATATTGAGTTCTCTAATAATCACTAAACAGATCTGATTTTGATTTGACAGTAGAAAGGTTTGTGTAAGTTTTTTCTGTTAAACATGTTAAATAAGTAAATATGCTGGTACGTATGGGCTATGACAAATGAAACTCAAAAATAGTATTATGTGATTTTGGAAGTGCTGTTGCATCAGCATTATAGGACATCTAATTGTTAGACTAGAGAATAATCAAGTTTTTTCATCTTGAACTGTCTGAACACTCTTGTGATAAACTTGGAATGTCTCTTTTGAATTGTAGAACTGCGTGCTAACTGGACCTATTCAAGTAATCATACTTTGTTTCTTGTCTCCTCACATAAATCAATAGCAGAAACATCTTAATAAACTTTGTTCAGTCCTCCCTAGGCGCTCACACCTTTTTTGCTCCCTCGGTGACTCGAACTCACAACCTTAGGGTTGGAGGTGAGGGGTGTTTACCATGTAAACAACTCCCTCGTGTCTTCTTAATTGAAAAAGACTTCTCGGCTGTTTAAACCTTATTAAGCTTTGCTATTTGACAGGCTGCTTGTGAAGAGTTGAGAAGTAATAGAATGTTCTTAAAGCTTCTGGAAGCAGTGCTGAAGACTGGTAACCGCATGAATGTTGGGACAAATCGGGGTGATGCACATGCGTTCAAACTAGATACCCTCCTAAAGCTTGTAGATGTGAAGGGAGCTGATGGGAAAACAACCCTCTTGCATTTTGTGGTACAGGAGATCTTAAGAAGTGAAGGTGCTCGTCTTTCTGGTGGAGATCAAGATCAACAGTCGACCGTGAATGATGACGCCAAGTGCCGGAAGCTTGGCCTCCAAGTTGTTTCCAACCTTACTTCAGAGCTTATAAATGTTAAGAAAGCTGCTGCCATGGATTCAGAAGTGCTTCACTGTGAGGTCTTAAAGCTTTCTAAAGGGATTGGAAACATTGCAGAAGTTGTCCGATCAATTGAAGCAGTTGGATTGAAGTACAACAGCATAGAAAGATTTTCTGAATCCATGAGAAGGTTTATGAAAATGGCAGAGGAGGAGATCATAAGGCTCCAAGCTCTAGAAAGTGTCGCCATGTCCTTAGTGAAAGAAATAACCGAATACTTCCATGGAAATTCAGCCAGGGAAGAGGCTCACCCTTTTAGGATCTTTATGGTGGTAAGAGACTTCCTAATGGTTCTTGATCGTGTTTGCAAAGAAGTTGGAATGATAAATGAACGTACAATAGTTAGTTCTGCCCACAAATTTCCAGTTCCAGTGAATCCAAATCTACAGCCTGCCATTAGCGGGTTGACAGCAAGATGGCAGCATAATTCATCCGATGAGGACAGTTCATCTGCGCAGTAGCGACATAGATTATAGCAGGCAGAACCCTAGTTTTTGTTTTTGGTCAAAGCCAATGTAATCTACTATAAAGGCCATCTAGGAGTTTGTCTGAGACTGTGCTCGACTTTTGAGCTACATGTAATCTTTTCTTTTTAAAGAAAAAATTGTATTTATATAGTTCATTGTAAAAGATGTGGAAATTTATATATATATATATATATATATATATATATATATATATATATATATATAACACTATAACATCTCTTTAGTTGGAAAATAAGAAAGACATGTTGCCGGAAACATTTTATGTTTTGTATCTCAAGATCAGAGCCTCCAAATCAAGAGAAGGGCAAGAATTATTGTTATTTGTAAAGAGAAACATTTCATCTACAGTCAAACCACCTCTCTTATAGTGGAAGTATCGTCTGAAAGTTTCACGGCTACTTTCATGGCTGCGATAGTCGGGTATTGTTATATATTTATTCTGTTATTTGATAGTGGGGTATTGTTATATATTTATTCTGTTATTTAATATTTAGATCTTATTTTGTTATTATAAACAAAAGTATGTAAAATTAGAAAGAGTATGAACATAAAAAAAAGAAAAATATTTATAGATAATTGACGGACACCATTTAAATACTTTTTTTTCTTTTAGTTTAGATATTCATATATGAAATTTAAATGATGATTAGTATAAATATGTTGGTATTTATTGTATACATAGTATATTCTTACAAAATATTATTACATAATATTTAAGTATGATTGTTGTAGAAGGCTAAAGCGTGTATTGCTATAATGAATGACATTGCTGTTATAGAGAGAATGTTGTTATGGAGAAATAAAATATAACATGCAAAATCGATTCTAGAGAAAATCAGACTGTTATAATAAGGATGTTATAGAAAGGTTTGACCGTAATATGACCACTGTTGATGCTGAAATAGGATGCCTCCATTAAAAAAAAAAAAAAATTTCAAAAATCGACATTGTGAGCCAGCGTCCAGCTGGGTAGTTGATGTCTTCAACTTTATTTGACCGTTGGTTCAAAAAGAACTTATTAATTATGATCTGTGAGAAACAAGAAAACATGATTGCAGGAGAAAGTTAGGAAGAATGGAAGCTCAACTCATTTTAGGGAGAGAAGCCAGATGCCCTGCATTGTAAATGTGCACTTGTGTTTTGTGTAAAGAGCAACAGTAAAAAGGCAGGATAAACTTACTTGCACCGAGTATTCATACTAAACCAGTGATAAATTGAAATGAGTTCATACTAAACCACTGATAAATTGAAATGAGACATATATTAAGTAAAAATGATTTAATGATAGCAGTGCATTTAAAACACGTTATGCACTAGTTGAGTTGGTTTAAACAGTGGCTCTGTAGTTTCTCCATCCTAGAAATGCATTAGTAATTGCTTTTGGCACTGCAAACCCATGAATTCATAGTTGATTCCCCATTCCACTTGAAAAAGAAGTTTTCTAGGAGGTACTAGCATTTTGGAAAATATAAAACAGTATCAGTAGAATAATAGAGAGTTCCAACACGAATCACTCAAAATCAGATCAATAAATGACTACAATACGGCTGCAATTCATAATTGATTCCTCATTCCACTTGTAAAGAAGTTTTCTACGAGGTACTAGCATTTTGGAAAATATAAAACAGTATCAGTAGAATAATACAGAGTTCCAATACGAATCACTCAAAATCAGATCAAGAAATGACTATAATATGGCTGCAATGGAACTTGTGCATAAAGCCACTTTTCAACTGCGATTCATCATACAACTAATCTATGGCCTTTCCACTTACAGGTAAACCCAATTGACATCTATCTTCTAGTTTTTTTTTCCTTAAGAGATGTTCATTTGTTGGTATACTTAATTGACAGCAGATGATCAGCATCCATGCGTTCCAGAACCCTTACCAGCTTCTTCTTCTGTAGCTGGGACAACTTTACGGATCCTGAATTGAGCATTTGTGGCCTTAGCATCTGGATGGACAGTAAATGTGAAGTAGAACCTATTAGATACCTGCATTTGGGTTTAGAGAATAAGAGCAATTCAGGGACTTTGTAGATAGCTACACTAGCAAGCACCTACTATTTCTGCTACAACATTAACTACTCCCTCGGTTTTATTTTATAAGTGTTGTTTGATCAAACACGACCTTTGAAAACGAACAAAAGACTTCCAACACATACCAAAATTACCCAAGATGTGGTTTAAAACATGTCATGACATTTCTGTGGATATAAGAGCAAATTATTAAGGGTAAAATGGAAAATATGAAGTTAAAGAATTAGAAAGGTGTCTTACTTCAGGGAACAAGCCAAAAAAGAAAAAGCGTCATATAAAATGGAAAATAGGGAGTAGTTTGTTTCATGGAAGTAACTCACTAGACCTCTGCTCTGGCCTAGTAACATGAGCAACAACTTCTACATTGATCAGAGGCTGATCAGTATTCTCATGTTCAGTATAAAGTACACATGATTTGACACGCAAAAAGTCTCCAACATCTACCTGCAACGGGAAAAAAGAATGCACCACTGGAATAAGCTTGGAAAGGATAATGCTGAAATGATACAATCCTCACTTTTTGTCTATTAAAGCATAGTAGTGATTGAGCGACCATTTAGCAGTATTTCATCTTTCCATGTTCACACACAAATAGGACTTTCTTTCTGCTAATGTGGTTGAATATGATTCAACTGATCAGCAATGGGAAGTAAGCAGTGTTGGAGGAACAAAGAGCAACAACAACAACAACAACAACAAACCCAGTGTATTCCCATAAAGGGGGGTCTGGGGAGGGTAAGATGTACGCAGTCCATACCGCTACCTCCGAAGAAGTAGAGAGGCTGTTTCCGATAGACCCCCGGCTCAAGATAAAGAGTAGTAAACAAGGGGATGGCTGACATAACAGAAATAAGGAATAAGAAATAGAGGAACAAAGAGCAGTTCCTGCATTTTTGAATTGTGTGTAGCTAACAGATTTTCTAGAGCTGGAGGAAAGAATAACTGTCCTTGTACTAGTTTTGGTCAGGGTCCTTAGGGATAACAAGTATTACGTATTCTGGTGTAGGAAGGGTATTCTGGTGTTGATGCAAGACCAACCGTACCCACTATGTATCAAGTTAACAGTGATAACTGAAGAGGAGAGGTTCAAGATAGTGCACTCACAGGTCTAAGGAAATTAACATGATCAACCTCTAGGAAGGATGGCATCAGACCAGCAAAAGCATAAGCTGTCGAAAATGCTAGTTCAAATGCTCTGTTCATCAGGAATCCTCCAAAGATCCGACATGAATATTTCTTTGTTGGGGCTGGCAAATCAAAGAATTCTCAAGGCAGGTATCTTTGAGAAGAATGGTGTTTCGATCTGCCAAGGCTGGCATGTCACAGAATATTCTACCTTCAGCTAATAGTTCTTCAAGTCTGTTAACTCCCCCATTTTCAATCTCCTTTTTGTCTCTCCCCCTCTTTCTTTTCCTAAGGTTATTTCTAGCTTCTGCAGCTTCATAGAGCAGTTTTTCTGCTTCTGTCTCGGGGCACAATCGAATCACTTGAGCAGCTTTCCTTGTCTTGTAATCACGAGCAACAAAAATGAAATTTGCAGTCGGATCACTGCTCCCTGCAAGAAAATCATCCACATTAAACTGGATTCGCAAATGTCAAAAGAAATTCAATCAGTACAATTGACAAAGGTGAATGCATAAAATGTAAAGTTACTTTGTGGGATTTAGATATCAAATGAATAGAAGATATGGTTAGACACAGAATAAAAGAGAAGCTAGCAACATGTGGTGATTCACCACTGTATTTAATGATGAATTAGATGTAAAGCATAAGCTCCTTTTAGCTTTATTAAGAGTCTCACAGGCGTCGACAGACGAAAAAGCACCACAAGTGAGAAATTGAGAGAAATATGTGAATAGTAGGCACATAGAAGTAAAGAATATTCTCTAGGTTACGATTTGTTAGAACAATACAAAGGCATGTATCATATGGCTAGGCTTGACAAAAGAAGTATTATTCCTACAAGGAGAGAAGGTTTACATTCATAAGCAATGCTGGCATATCTTCAACTATTAATTGCCATTTCTTAAGGGTACAAGTCATGAAATTTAACAAGCTGACATGGGCTTAAAAAATGAAAAAGCAAGACTAAGTGTCAAAACCAGGTATAAGTTCAGATTCTCATTGTTTTGAACTTAAACAATATACATTGATACTAGGTACATATGAACATGGTAAACCGTTTCTGGTCTCTGTAAGTATTAGTCTTTGTGGCCAACTAAAAGATCCTTCTTTTAAAAAGTATTAATGTGGTTAACCAGAAAAAAATTAGTAGATACATTTGAGAGAAGCAGCTAATGACATTGAAAATTGGGCATGCTAATACATGAATTCAGTTTGAGAAAATACCATTTACTGGCTGTATAGCAGCAAGTTGAATTTCAATTGAAGAAAAGCCACCCCAAATGACTGCACCAACCATTTTCAAATCAGTGTCAACACTGATTGGCTTCTTCAGCACCACTTTATCAACAGAAGCAGTCACCAGATAGAGTGGTCTAGTCATGCTACCGACGTTCGAGCAATGCTGATTCAACCAACAGCAAGTTTAGCAAACATATTCCAATAATATGTTGAAGTACATAAGCTAGCACTCAAGAATGTCAAAATCTAAAGAAAAAGTTCCAAAAGCACACCTCCATATTGTTCCTTAAGAAAAGTTAATATGTAAAATTACACCAAGACAATGTATAAAAGTAAGGAAACACATTAACTGAAGTTCCACAAGATCCATGCAGCTATCTATAAAATGAAGATCTTGTTTTTATCAAATATAAGTGAGAAAGAGAAACTTTTAACCCCCAAAGGAGTTTTCCACACCCTGAAAATTCTACAGTTTCTCTTCACATCAACCAAAAAATTACACAAGAGAGAAAAATTTGACAACTTTTTCTTTCTTGTTCAACCTTTTTCATCCTCCAACTCGCTACAATCTTTACCATCACTTCAGTAATACCTACAGCATTAATAGATATATTAATGCCCATAACTCTACCGCAAAATTACAATGTAACCGCAGGTGATCCACATCCTCACTGCTACTCTTGCTCATGCAGTACCAACTATTACTATGCAATCCCTCCTTTTTAAATTATCCACCATTAGCGTTAAAACGCAAATGGCACCCTGCATAAAGAAAAGTCACTTTCTTCAGTACCTTATTTTTCCATTTCAAGGTCATATATGATCTACTAGCACCCTCATTGCCTAAACAACTATACAATTTCACCAAACCTTTTTTCATGATGCTTCTTTCTATATCTGCTTTGCAAGTATAGTCATAAACCATGATCTTCCCTTGCTCAGCCTAAGTCCACAATCTCATTGGCAATAAAACTTATCCAAGATCTGCCTTCAACTCACGAAGGCACTCTAAGTAAAAGATGCATATCCATTATTATTCTCCACCTTATGGATAGTACCTTGGCCATGGTCTTGTACATGCTCACTACCAGACTTATGGGTCTTCAATATCAGGGCCCCCCTTCTCTTGGGTATCACAAATATAAATGACGAATTGAAGTTCATCCCAAATGACCCACAATGATGGAAATATTTATGCATTCTGATACATCTTTTTTTTAGGAAAACCATCCAATTCTGGCCACATTACCTAATCAACTCGAAAATAACTAACAGTTATTGGTAAGATAAGTCCAGTTGAACAGAGTCTGCGTATCTCTCATCCCATTCAGTTGATATAAGAATTCTACTGATCCAAAAAGCCATCCTCCAATATTTCCTCCACATCAATCTTGCCAGAAAAAGCTGGTGCGTCTTTGAATTACCTTGATTTAGCCCTTTACCAGTGAACAAGTTTGGATCCAATCTACATTTTACTTTTGTGAGAAATATACGAGAAGAATATTATAGAATTGTTGTAACTACATTATTACACTGAGATCCTATTTATAGACACTATATTTCAATCTTTTTCCAAGTAAGATCCTATATACTATTACTTCTACTCATATTCTAACACTAACCTCAAGCCGGTGCATATAAGTCATATGTACCAAGCTTGTTATGATTTAATACGAGGATCAATGAGGGACTTGGTGAAATTATCTGCACGAAAACTGGTAACTACTAGGACGTCTGGGAGACCTCGGTGAAAAGGAACAAACTGAAAAAGTGGTTGGAAAATATATGGGTCGTCCGGAGATCAAGAGACGAGTAGATCTTGAACAAGAAAGTCACCCCAAAATTGGCCGGAACAGGCTCATGCACCAATGGTGATGATCTCCTGGGCGGCGCGTGGGAGGTCGATTCACAGCGGCGTTGGTTGGGGTTTGGTCAGAGGGAGACATTGGACCTCTTGGTGGTGTTGGTTTTCACACAACACCAACAAAACTACATAAGTCAAATATGAGTAGTCAGCGGAAAGACGCACGAAACTATGCAAATCAGATCTAAGGAGTCACTGGAAAGATGCAAGGTGCTATGCAAATCAGATATGAGAAAGTAATCATCGGAAAGATGCACGGCACTACGACAATCAAACTTGAGAAAGTAGTCACCAAAAAGATGCACGGTGTTACGCAAATAAGATATGAGAACGTAGTCACCGAAAAGATGCACGGTGCTACGCAAATTAGATATGAGAAAGCATTCGCGGAAAAGATGCATGATGCTACACAAATTAGATATGAGAAGCCACCGGAAAGAAGCACGGTGGCCCAACTTTTGTTAACATGATCATTGGCCAGAAGGGCAGCATTTATGGGCAATAGCCGCTGCTGGGGTGAAAGCTCTTTGATTCTCCACCAAGGCTCTGATACCATGTGAGAAATATAAGAAAAGAGTATTATTGAATGGTTGTAACTACATTATTACACTAAGATCTTATTTATAGACGCTACATTCCAATCTTTTTCCAAGTAAGACACTATATTACAATCCTTTTTCAGGTAGGATTCTATATACTGATACAAGCCAAATTGGTTCTACTCTTTTGAGATCTATGCTTCAAGGACCAAACCTAAGGATCCACGACTTGATCATCCTAGGGAAGCATATACGTGATTGGAGGATAGTTTGGGAAGGAACTACATTTGATGATGCCATTCGAGGGAGCAAGGAGCAACATCGCATTTGGATGATGCTTGGGCGTCGAAGAGCATAGGAACGTGGCAATTTAGGATTTGAGCCGCTTTTGGGCCCAATTATTATTTAGGGTCATTTTAGGCCAAAGTTGTAATAAATGGCCTTTGACCTATAAATAGCTAGGACCCTTTTCATTTTAGAGGTAGTTGATGAATGATGTTTTGAGATACACTTGCGAGTGTTTATTTTAAGCTTGTTGGGAGCTTATGGATTGTTGAGAAACGTGGGTTGCTCGAGATTCCATTCCCGTGAGGTTTCCATAAGAGGTTGGTGTTTATTGGTAATCAATAGTCTTAGATTTTAATATACCCTTCGGTTATCCTCCTTTTATCAATTTGTGTCAATCTATCTATCCTATCTGTCTTTCTTTTTATCCTTTACTTGTTTTGCCTCATTTTCCATTGTTTCCTTTGTTTTCATATTGTTTCCGTTTTCATATTTTCATCTTATATCATATACTATTCCTTCTCTTATTCATATTCTAATAACTTCACCATACACTATGTTTGCAAACCACGCAAATCAAATTGTAACCAATTTGTTGGAGAGATTGGGTGATGGCTGCTCACTGGAAATTACATTTGGATCCTTGATCTTGTTTGCTATTGATTTAAGGATAAAAGGATCATATCTCTCCACAGGACTTCATCTGCACATAGTTCTTACATTAAACAAAGATAGAAAACCAATTCAACATGAATTCTCTCTCATAGAGGAATTTCACCTACTTCGTAATCTGTCATTTTTCGATAGCTTTTAATTAAATGGTGTAGATACTTACTGGCATATTTAACACTCCCCTTTCTCCACCAAAAAAAAAAAAAGAGACTGATTTGTGGGAGTGTACAAGGGAAAAATTGCCTTTCACACATCGCTACTTGCAAAAAGGACACCTGACTTCAGGATAAAGGATAAAGCCGGAAGATGATTTGGCACAAAGGATCGAAGAAAAGCGTCCATTAGGAGCTCATTTTTGAGTGTTTGAATCGGCCATTGACCGGTTAGCTCGATCCCTTTCAGTTACCAGTTCAACCGAATGGTTGATATCAGGAGATAAGGGTGAAACTCATGGCCTGAAGTCAGGAAAGGACCCGTGCCTCGAAGACAGAATAAAAAGACAAAAGGACACATATGCCAAATATATCCGTCCAAGGTCCTGCATACAGATACAAATATATATCTTAAAACCACCAAATATTTTCCACATATGCCCCAGATGGCAGATAAATCACCTAAACACAATTTCCATGATACAACCCATACCTATGGCAGGCTTTTACATTATTATTAACTATCCAAATCTTTCTGAAGAAAATTAAGCCATAATCTACCTCTAATGCTAAAATCTTATCCAAAAAGCCATTAGTCTAGAGATTTCCCCTCACAAACAAATTTGAAATAAACAAAAACATATAAATATTGAATCTCACATCAAAATAAAGCCAATGATACTCATATTGCCTATTTTTTGAGTTGGGATAAAAATGTACCTCGAAATGAATTTTTAAAAAAGAAAGGTAAAATAATAATTTTATTTTGAAATATGTTCTCCTTACTCATAGAAGTCTATAGCTGAAAACTCATGCGAAAATGAGTTAGAAATGAGGTTCAAATCAAAGGAAAACTATTTTAAAGCTTTATCGATAAAAACTCTCAAAAATTAAGAATTTGAAGTTTTGAAGATGAAATCGATAGAAAAATGATAATTATAAGTTTTGAAACTTTTCCATGAAAGAAATCCGAAAAGCTCCTTTAGGACTGCCCAAATCTGAGCTCCTAAACCCCAAAAAGGTGAAAATGGGGTTTTGATTCTCAAATTGGGATGGAAATCACAAAAAATAAAATAGAAGTTATTGGAAAATGTGGAAAATAGAGTTCTAATTTGATAGACAATGATTCTACTTGAGCAATGCATTGAAAATAGTCAAAATTGGAGCTTCCTAGCTCCCAAAATGTCAAAAATATGAATTTGGGTACTATACTCAGCGATGGTCACTTAAGAGACCTAGTAAAAGGGTCAAAATGTCGCTTAAGAGCCCAAATTTTTGCTTAAGAAACCTGGTCAAATGGTCAAAGGTTCGTTTTCGTGAACACACCGGCACCAATAATGTGAAAAACTTATTTTTGACCCTCGAAACTCATTCGAAATCCTATGAACATGATTCAATAGTGAAATTAGATTGTAAAACACATTATGGATCCAATAGAATCATAAAATTCACACAAAAAGGACATTATCACAAAATTGAACTCTTGGACCCTAATTACACTATTTTCGATCTAAGGGTCGAAATAGGATCTAAAGGCCATGAAATCAAACCACATTCTTCTACTAATCCATATTCAACCTTTCGAACTCAATGGCGATATCAAATCTTTGAAGAAATGTCTTTTTCAAAAAATTAACCCTTGAGACCCAATTTCACAACTTTTTGAACTGAGGATTAAAATGAGATATAAAATCCATAAAACCATACCAACCATGTTACCAACTAAACATAGATATTTCAGATCTACTGGAACAATATGTTTTGCTATCCGATGTACAAATCAATAAGTGTTGACCGAAGTCAACTATAAAGCTTTTATAACCACCAAAACTACAATTTCACATAAATCACACTAAAATGTATTGAAAAGCGTGCAAATCATCCCAGACTCTAAAAATACCACAAAGCAACCATAGAGGGGTAAAATGATCAAATCACATAAAAAAATATTTCACAAAAAATCATCAAAAATCAAGTCGTTACACATCGACTGAGTAAACTCCAAAATAAATGCAAGTATAAATAACACATAAGTTAGGAATATGCATAATAGGAAACTATCTAGGAATTTAGATCACTACAGATAATGGAAAGGTAAAGACAACTAAATATTCCACAAGTAACTAGGGATGAAAGTTCGATATTGCAAGTAGCTAGATAATATACAATAGTAGAGGGAAGAAAGGATATACAACAATAGTATGAATAAAAGATATAAAATCATAGTTTAAAGAAATAAGATAGTATAGCATAATAAAAACTAGAAATGGAATGGATAAATTACAGTATACTAGTAGCTATACTCAAAGTTTCTAACCTGGGGAAGCTAGCCGAACAACCTAAATATCACGAGTGTTATAATGTCAAGAATAGAACTATCTATTGCACGATTAGGACGTCTAACTTAAAATTTGAAAACCATAAGGTAGTCTAACAGTATTTAAGGAGGAAAAAGGGCTCAGGAGCATTGATTCTGCTCGAATTACACATTTAAACAAAATATAATGCTATCGTTGATCTAATAGGACCCAACTAGGTTGGGGTTGAACCCATAAGAAATATATTAAAATATCTATCAATATGTATGCCTAAGCAATTAGTAAACCATCTCCAATAAACAAAGGGATTTAGTAAAATAAGATTTCAATAATAACAATTGCAAATTTCTTTGGATTTGTAATCAATATAAGAAAGGCACTAGGATTCTATTCCCCAATAACTTTATAGTCTTTAGGTTTTCTTACTTAGTAATCTCTTATTGTGCTCAGCATGCAAAATTGATATGCTATATTTCTTTACATGTCTATGTCACACCCCTAACAAAAGACTATCTCAAATTACAATGGCTTATGTCTCACAGGTTTTGCATTACTAACCCCTATTATTGATCCCATATTAGTCTATACTATTTACTGGCTCAATTCTAATTTAATAGAGGTTGATGGCTCTAAGTAGCATTATTGATTCCCTTTTCCCATCCGTTACTTCAACTAAATTCTAGAGTAGAGATAAGGCGAGTTCTAATGTTTTCAACTATTAAACATAATCAAACCAAAGAAAATAACAGCACATGACCAAAAACCATTTTGAGAATCACCTTGTAATATGATCACTACTTTGATGTCTTGGGTACGATCATGACATATTTGTATGGTTGTGGGAAATCTTCATCATATCACCTTCACACTTAGTTCTACAACACTTATTTCTGGACCTTTTTCCCATGATCAAGTTGTATGATCATAGAATCAATGTTCGTTTATGGGAAGCTTCCATCTGTATGATACTTTAGAGGTAACCCTCTGATTCTTCACACAATATATTAGTACAACCACGGTTAGATCCCTCAGTCGCGGAATGGGTCATCTGATGCCTTAAATACTAGAAATCTACACTTTCCTTCTTCTCATCTTTTTGACCTATAAATACCCCAAAATTAATCATATCCACACAAAAATACCTTTGTAGTTGCAAATATTTATAGTTTTATGTGTTGTAAGTACCGTAAGTCCATATCATATCAACACCCTCAACTTAGAATGTTTCCATATCCTTAGAAAAACAAAACACAACTAAATACTATGCTTAACCTAAAGAAAACCAAGATTACTATGGGAGTCATACTGTTAAAAAATCAATTTAAGCAAGAATTAACCAAAATACAAGTTTAACACCCATACCCTCTTATATCATCAAAACCAACATTCGTGGTGTATACACAAACTACTTACCATGACCCAATAAGATCAAGTAATGGCATTACAATATCAACAAACAACCTAGCATGCTACAAATGGCACTACCCAAATAAGTAGACTATGCTGCAAGCCTTACGCCGTCATATCAAAGTACCTCACACTCAGCATATATGCAATAAGTATCAGGATATGGACTTCACCAAAGCACTCATTCTTACTAAAAAGTTCAGGTAGTGTGCAATTCATACCATAGGCTTTTCCTTATTATCTATGCCTTAGTTCTTCAAATAGTCAGACTAAGATTATATGATTTTTATTGGATTGTAATGTAGGCTTGGGGATGGGTATGGTATATACAAATAAACTGACTTATTCCTCTTTGGTACTACACCACTTTTGACACTACTTTCCTATTTTCTCTATATATTTTTTCTCTCTCCTTTTTCAACTTTTTAGACCCTGGTTGTGATTTCTTTTTGCTCTTATTTTCTTTTTTCCTTATTTTTGTCCATTTTCAAACTCTTTTTTCTTTTATTTTTTGCATAATACTACACCTGCATCCTTGTTTCACTTAACTAACTTTTTTTACATACCGAATTTATTTTACGCACCTCTACGATAGCCATCGTCAACTTAGGAAATTTACCCGAGTAGAGGTACACAATGTCAAAGGAGGGACTAGGGCCAAAGAAAGTTCAGTAGAAACAAAATGAGATGGTGCATAGGTTATATCAAAGAAATGATCTACTTAGGCTCAAAATTTGGGATCAAAAGATATTATCCTTATTCGATAGGCTCTTAGTATTTTAGTGAACTATTCAAGAATGTCCTATGATACTTTCCTAACATACTATCCTACAACTTCGGAAAGACTAATTGGGTAAGTTCTAGACTACACACACCTTAACTAGGAAAAACTTCACACATACTTGGCTCAAGGTTACACACAGTTATTACCTATTTGATTTATGCACAAATAAACATATGCCATGATGAGATCCGCATTGGTCATAGTTCAAGATAAGAACAAAATATAGAAAAACATCACAAAATTTTATGAAGAGGCATTATTTAAACGCAAAATCAATTGCATGCACTTATTAATTCAAACTATACTAAGTTCTCCTATCTCCTATTTATCTTTAGGTTACACAAATAACACAAAAACATAAAATTTAAATCCTAAATATTTTTGTTCTAACTAGAGACTACATTTAGAAGAAAAAAAACATTACAACAAAAAAACTCATATGTGGTACACCCCTCTCCCAACTTAGAAACCATACACCCGTCTCCCAACTTAGAAACCATGTAAGGTCTCCATTACACAAAAAAGATATAGATAAATTGAATACTAGGGTGGGATCATACCCTTGGAGCACTAAATACCTATTGTCAACTGATTAGTTGGGGTCACATGTGGAACCCCTCAAAACTCATCAACTCTTGTGGTTGCGGTTGTGGCACACTCAGTCAAGTAGGCACTAATAAAGGCTGGTATACTCAAAACTGTCACCACTAGACAATCTTTATGCCCCCACCACTCCCAATAATTTTAGCAATAGAATTAGCAACCTTGTCAATCTTAGGAGGTGGTAGCTCACTCCTTCATAGGCACCTCAGAGGTTTGCTTTTGCTCATTTTCTTTTCTTTTTTATTATTTCTTTTATTTAACTTTCTCTTTCTCTTATTATGGGGTTGTGTTTCATCCATTGTCTCATATTTCACCTTACCTACTTCATATTCTTACCCCTAACTATTGAGGTATGGTTGTAGAAATTTGATACTAAAGTATACACATATATGGAAAAGTCCTCTAAAATATGGGATCAGTGGAGGTACAGGTGGCACAACCTACAACTATTGCTCAGTTAGCTCCTTCATTATTTTTTTTAAATTGGTTATCTCCTTCGTGACTGTGCTAAAATTGAGAGCCTAAACATTCTCTAATTTAGCCTTCATCAGTCTCTCAAATCTATCAAACTAGGTCTACAAACCTCATATTGCTGCCTTAATTTTATCCACTATGTAGGGCTTCATCCCTACTTTTACTTTTTTAATTCTAGCATCATGAAGGGTCTAGTTTCTTAATAGAAGTTTGAGAAGAGTTGTAGGTATCAATGTGTAGCTTGCTGAAATAGATTGAAGTGCCCTCAAAGATACTATGGGCTGCTGGGTAGAAGATAAGGATGCACCGACTTCAGAAACTGACATCTTAGTAGTCGGGGTAGCCCCCTCAAAATCCCATGGAAGTAAATTTGGTAATGGACCCCGACCTATAGCCGTTAAGTATCTTAAATCCATGATTAGTGTAATATTTATTTTTTTTGTTAGTCGGATAAACCTATTAACTGCTGAATGGAAGACATCTATAAATTTTACAATAGCTCATTAATAAGCACAAGAAGGGTAAAGTTAAGATAAATTGTAGTGCCCTTTCCCTAATCTTTTATGCAATGATCCCTGGAATGTTTAGCTACAATATTTCCATAAAATGCTACAATGCTATCATTAGCCACACTGTGTGTGTTGTTATTAGTAGTTCGTGATAAGTTGTGCCTCACAATGGACCACCAAGCCTTTCAAAGTGAAACTTAATGTATTTATATTTTCAAACCATTGACCCAAATTACTTTCTCCCTAGCCTCTACAATATAGTCCACTAACCATTTGTAATGTTGTAGCTTGTTGTCGATACTCAATTTCTTGAACTTTTCCAAATTTGTCATTTGGTTATTATATTCTTGTGTTTACTACCGGGTCAAGATAATTACCAAATAACGCTTTAGAAATATCCTTCATTGAAACATCAATCTTGTTACCCTGTACTAACGCCATCTCAAGTTGGGAATACTTTCTTATATCCTTTTCTTTTTTTGGAAAGAGTCATATTATTGATCATAGCTGTATAATTTGGATAAAACTCCCATTTCTTTTTGGGTTATAGTTGTGAAGTAGTCTAGTCATCTATCCTAGCTTATACTTCTCAAATATCAAGATCAACTCTAGAACCTTTTTTAGTGACTTTGGTACAATGCTGGGTTCTTCCTATATACTCCACTTTTGTTCCTTTTGTTATTTAGGGGAACCTAATCAGTGTAGTAGTCCCTGGGGTTTAGTACACTCTATTGATTTGGGGCTATACTCTTTGGAGGATGATTTACAACAATAATAGCTTTGGTGGATTTTAAATTAACACTACTGGAAGCATTTCAAAATTCTTTCACCTCAGAGGCACTCATATTATTATCACCATCTTTGGTGTCATTATCAACTCCATTCAGATTTGATTCTTGATCTCTCTCTTTAGACTAGAAAGGTTCAATGGGAGTAGTTCCCGATGCCAATACTGTGGATGAATTTTCCTTAGACTTAGTAGATTTAGATCAAGTAGCTTGAGGCTCCAAAGGCTTATCATTACTGCTATTAGAGTACTCAACATCCGACCACTAGATCTTTTGAATTTAGTTATTGAGGATAAAATTATGTTTTAGGGTGCCCACTTCTTAGAAATCTTTTTTTGCATCCGATTGAGAGTCTTGGGTGCCCTCATACCTATACATAAGAACATTAGTCCCAGAAAAAATAATAAAAAACATGTAAAAATTAACTCGGATGATCAATGGCACAATCGTGATAAAAGGTATGATCATACAATCGATCATAGGAACTCATTTTTGAGAAACTCCTAAAACTTTGTCACATCAGATCACTATATCCAACGATCCCATGATCATACAATTGTATAATTATAGTGAAAGGTGATCATCTGATGAACTTCTAAAAGTGTAAAAATTGGAAATCCTCCATGATTCAACCTCCTATTATACGTTCATACTACGATCATACCTTGTTTTGTGAAGTGTGCATTGATATTTAACATTTACTTTTTAACCTGTGGGCCTAATTTTACCTAATTTTTACGTAAAGGGGGTACTCAGACGTCCCCCTTTTTGTACCCATTGAAACAAAAACACATTATCCTAATTTTAAGACAAATTTGTAGTACTCCTTTCCCTCCAAAATTATTTTATCAAGAAATTAGCATTCCTTCACGTATAAAGTACCTATCTTCTTATTCCTTTTATATTTAATTCACAAATTTGAAAATAGAGAAGGAAACTTGTGGTTTTTGAGTGAATTCTTGTGATTAGTTATGAGTTCAAGTAACTGACGGAGTACTCAATGTTGGGTGCAATTAAATCTTTAGGATTTAAAGATCAGAATCAAAGATTTTCCTTACTTTGCTTACTTGATCATATTTGGGATGCACAATTTAGTTTGAATAAGTATGTGGGTGTATCAGGTCATAAGTATAAGGAATTAAAATCGTAAGGTCGGATCGAGTATGGACCGTATGATAGTGGCATAACCAGTCCATGCCTAGAATCACATTAAAATACACCATATCTAACACAATAAGATCAACCTGAGTATCAAACTCTCAAACAGTCACAACACATGATCTATTACCCTAATCCACTACAAAAGAATCACCCACGAGAGTAGCTCCACATAAGGCATGGATAATGAATCCCAAGATAACTCGAACCATGGGGAATAATAAGCATACACATAAGAGTAAGTGACTCTTAGATCAAACAAAGAAAAAATCGACAAAAAACACACCTAGATCATACCTGTGATAACAACATCTGAGACTTAGCCTCAGGCCTAGAAAGTATGGCATATAACTGACCATGCCTGCCACTTAGCAATGCTCCTGACTGACCTTATATCCTATCTGCCTGAGAACCTCCATGAGTACCTTGTGGACCACCATTACGACCATGCATACCACCTCTAGCTGGGGATAAACTTTCTTAATAGAAAGAATACTCTGAGCTAAAGGAAGAATTAATCCACGATTAGGGAACTCTCTCAAGAAATGTCCAAAAACTCTATAACCATAACATGCCCCGACACTGCACTGAGACCTGAAGATCTAACTGACCTAAAATAACCACCAGTATTATAATAACTAGAAGACAAACCCCTTGAAGACTATCCAAGACCCTAACCAGGACAATCACTAAAACTAGATTGTCCTCCATCAGTATTCTAAAGTGCATCCTGAACTGGCTTACTAGACTGGCCCTGATACTAATACGATGGAAGCAGGGGGTAACTACCCTGAGAACCATTGCCTATGAACCATAAGCTACTATGGCTCCCACTAAAACTACCCTAATATCATCACTTCTTATCGTTACCACCTTAGGCCTCGTGATGCATATCCTCCATAACCTGAGTAACATAAAAAAACTCAGCAAAAGATATACCCGTAACAACTAAATTCTGTGCAGACATGCAAAGAGGAAGTCTCAATTCTCGAACAAAGCAATGAACCCCCTTAAATTGAATAGTTAAAATAAAATTTGTATGCCTATATAACTCATGAAATCCAGCATCATACTCTACAATAGTGATAAGCCCTACTCTAACCTTGAGAATTGATCTCCCAAATGGTCTCTAAGGCTACGAGGTATATACTTTTATAAGAAGATCTTAGATAACTAGGTCGTGTTAATGTGGGAGAACCAGCTAGCTTGGAATCAAGATGAACTCTTCACCAATGTCAAGATGCAAAATCCAACTAAAAAGTAGTGTAATCCATACCACGAGTCTCATCTAGGAGCAAACTGAGTATATCCTTACAAACAATCAAGAACTCATATGCATCCTCATCCAATGTACAAGAAATCCTAGGTAGAGCCAATCTTAAGAATCTCACCAATATCTTCTCCTCCTAAGAACACATAGCAGGCAAGGCAAGTACTGGATGAGCAACTATCAGTTAGGCAACACCGGCGTAAGAGAGACCTCAATCCTGGGAGTCTGAGCTACAGGCTACACTCCATCCCAGTACCACTCTGATCTATAGACTGTGCACCATCAGATAGTGCACCGCCAACCAATCCTAAAAATTGAACCAAAGAATCCCTGAGAATTAAGGATGAAATAATCCCCAATGAAGCTTGGGCAGGTCCTTGGTCCACCGCTTGCTAGGGAAAAAGAATATCTAGCTCGGGAGCAGGAATAGGGTATAGTGAAGTCCCCCTATCTTGGCCCCCACATATCCTTAGCTTGTCCATGACCTATAGGTCATCAACAAATAATGTTAGGATCACTAGGCTTGATCATATGACCCTCATCACGTGCAACAGTAGCACTTGTCCTGACCATCTGTGAAAGAGTGAAACCAAAGAAATGCTTTAGAAACCAACTCAGACTCTTAGCAATAAATAACTCCTAAGAATATGATATAGCATCCTAAAGATAAGAAATAAAAGTCATCATTCCAATTCAAGGGACTCTACTAGACACTTGCTCTATACCAATAAAACTGGTGAATCTAGGCTCTAATACAAATTTGTCATGGCCTAATTTATGAACCATGATGGTACCATTTTATATTGCTAGTAGATAAGATAAACCATAGCTTAAAGCTGTAAGACATGGTATAACTAGGTGGAAAATGGCATAAAAACTAGAATCTACATTTAAAGATTCAAAATAGCGATACAATAATCATAGTAGTAAAATAGATAGATCAAACATCAAAAATTATCCCACTAACTAGTAATGTTGGTGTGAGAGCTATTATAAATGAAACATAAGTATTGAAATAGTCAAATATAATTCGTCTCAAAAAATGAAAGTCTATATATGGATAATAGAATTAAAGGGGTAACTCTAACTCCAGGAGCTTACCCAATCTTTGAAATCAACCTAGCATGATCTTCACATTAGCAGTGACCATAGTTTCTCGGTTCTGCACCAAAAAGATACAAAAATGTAGTTTGAGTACTGAGTACCAAAACCATGTGTGCTCAATAGGAATCATCAATAGAATGAGATAAATATTGATATAAATAAGATACGATACAAAATACAATAATCTAAGTTAAGATAGTAGGAAAAACTTGAAAATAAGTTCCAGCATAGCTATGCATAAATCAATAAATAAATTCAGAAACGTACATAAAGATCACACAATTATAACTACTAAATTGTCCCCCATTAACCTAACATGAGACTCTATAATCCTGGAGGGTACAATCAAGGGAAAAAAATAACCAAAGATCCTAAACCTTTCCAAAAATCAGCTATAACCATCAAACTGCCCATACCGTATCATATCATAACTAACTCTAATGCCAAACATAAACTTAAATTCATATCATCATCATCATAACATCCTCAACTAAATCAATATCATAACCTTATTTAACGGACTTGAATCAGAACACATATTATCAATATCATCATAACATCCTCAATAGTATCAACATCATAATACCATTTGTTAGACTTGAACCAAAACTCATATTATTAATATCATCATCCATTTCTAGAATTGAATCGGAAATCATATCAATAAAACTTATAAATAAGGCATACCAATAAACCATATAGTTAAATGATATCAAATAACTATGTTAATAAACCATACCAACAACCATATCTATACACCATACCAATAACTATATCCATAAGACATACTAATAACCACATTCATAAACTATAATGATAACCATATTAATTACCATACCAATTATTGTATCCATAAACCTTTAAATCATACCAATAGCCATATCTATAAACCATCAAGTTTACTCGGAATTAGCACTAACTCCATAATATCAAACTAGCATAAACATTATGTATTTAATCTCCTCAAATTCCAAAAATAATTACTACTAAGGGTGTAACATGCGTTAAAGGTCTACAAA
This sequence comes from Capsicum annuum, assembly GCF_002878395.1. NCBI lineage: Eukaryota > Viridiplantae > Streptophyta > Magnoliopsida > Solanales > Solanaceae > Capsicum > Capsicum annuum. The sequence goes on from NC_061119.1 coordinate 101,153,575, forward strand.
AGCTAACAATAGTCTTGAACTAAGGTGGCTCGAACGTCCCCAATTCTAATCCCCAAGATCCATTTATTGGTAATTACTACCCCGGACTAGGGTAAGGTAACTAAGTTTATTTCTAGATGTTAAATAAGCCATAAATAACCCTAAGATAACACTTCTTCCATGAGAAACTAAGTTGATTCCATATAAAATGAGAATAACTCGGTCAATTCCACCTAGATATGAGCAACTAAGGTAATTTCACCTAAACATAAGCAACTAAGGCAATTTCACCTAACTATGAGTAACTAAGGTAGTTTTACCAAAACATGAGCAATTAATGCAGTTTCACCTAAATTATTATTTAAGATAGCCTAAACAGTCCAAAAAAGACTAATAATACCAATCATGACCCAATTCCTAAATCCCATCCCATATATAGTGTAATATCATAATTATACTATAAGTTAGCTCAATCTATGAAGAAGGTAAGCCTAACCTACATAGACACCAAAGAAAGGCCTGAAGAAACTACTAAACCACTAATTTTACTTTTTGAGATGCTTCAACAAGATGCCACTCTATAAAAATAAAAATCTACTCATTAAAATAAGAACAATGATACCCATATTGTACTATTGTACTTTGGGTCCATAATTATGTAAAAATCCTATATGGGGCCCATTTATAGAATCATACTTTTGAAAACCAATACATCATCCCTCTATGATCAAGGAACATTTACCCTAAAATGGGTGAATTTTGAGCTCTAATGATTCTATAATCAAGCCAGCAAGATTTTAGGGATTTTAGAAAAACATGAAGAATTAACCAACAAACTAATGGTACCTTACCATAAATTCAAAGAAGAAATGTATTAATCGATCCTATGAATACTCCAAAATTACACACTAATATTTCTTCTAAATTTTCCCACTTTTTATGGTTCAATATCCTTGAGAATGGATGAAAAATAGGCAAAATCAGGCTAAGTGGAGTTTTAATTCCCCTACCAGGTCCAGTAGTGTTGCTTAAGAGGACACTGGGATACTTAAGAGATTATTACTTAAGCAACCTAGTGTTTCTTAAGCGACAACTGGCGTCTGCACAAGCATCACTTAAGTGGTCCCTTGCTACTTTAATGGCTACTGCTTAACCAAGAGGGTTTCCGCTTAAGAGAACCTTCGCTAGGCTGACCCAATCTCTTAAGTGATGGTCTAGCCACTTTAATGACCTCTTCACTTAAGCATCCCAAAAGGGCACTTAAGTGATGTACTAGCACCAATTGAGACTTGGAATTTTTCTAAGTCTCTGCTAACCCCTTAAGATTTATCTGGAATCTAATATACACAAATGAACTATGCTACCCTATCAAATTTGATATTTGAAACTCAATGCACAGTTAAAATTTCTATTTAAGGTCATTTCGATGAAAAGCAGGTCCCATACCTATGTGCCATTTTTCTTAACTTTTGGCCAATAGCTCAGAATAAGTTCGAAAGCCTCCAGACCCAAACCAAGGGTCCACCTTGCTAAAATCAATTTTCTAGAGTTTTTGTAACCATCAAAATTGGCATATGCAGTTGTTTGACTGATATTTTTTCCTGGTAACCAAACGAACTACTCAATAGCCAAACTATCAGTTTCAACAAGTCATAAATGACTTCGGGAATCTATAGGAAAGCTTTAAATAACAAAAATGAGCAAAACTACAAAAATGACCAGGAAGGTCATTATAATTTATATATTAACATGTGATATATGGTATAGTGATTTAGTTCTTAAGTATGGCTAGGATAGAATAGTTTATCCTTATTTCCTCTCTAGTCTTATTATGTTAGCTTCTTAGATATTTAGGCTGTAATTTATATTCTTGATTGAATGTTATCTATATTTGTATTATCTTTGGAGCACCATCGGCAGTTTCTTACTAATTACCATGTGTTTGGTACTCATACTACTCTTCTGCAACTTGTAAATTATAGTATGAGTTCTTGCCGTTGTTATGCATATAGTGTGAAGTAGATATGGATTAGAGATTTAGAGTGAGCTTATTCAGAGTATTACTATTCTTCCTCTTATATATTAGACTGCATGTTATACTCAGAGATGGGATGTTCCTGTGTATTTATTTAGTACTTCATTTTGTATTCTTAATATATTAGAATCTTTTGTATGGATTCTACTAGGTTTTGGGACTGTCTAATATATATTAGTACTTTATTATAATTATTCCACTATCTTCATTCATTTGTCTTTGTAGTCTTTTACTAGTGGTTCCAAACTATGGGTCGACTTACCTATTGGTGGATTATAGTAGGTGCCACTGACCTAAGAAATTAGGTCATGACACCTATAAGCTTTATCCATATCCAGTTTTAAAACTATATTTGAAGGCTTTCCTCTTTTCCCTATATCTATGATCATTCTTGGGTAAGTAGAACATTTTACACAATACTCCTACCCTTAATAAAACCTGATTGATTAAGAAAAATCCATATAGGTAATAATTTCTACCTTATTATGCACAATCCTAGAAAGGATCTTATTCACACTGTTACAAAGATAAATTGGCCTCAAATCTGAAAAGGATTGCATATTATCCTTTTTAGGTATGAGAACCAAATTAGTATATGTAATGGATTTAGGAAGAGTAATACCTACAAAAATTCTCAAAACAAGTGTAATAATATCTCCACCAATAATATCCCAATAATTATGAAAGAACCTGCCAGATAAGCCATAAGGTCTACTTGAACTTTTCTCATTTAACTTAAATACAACCTTTTTATTGTCTTCATCACTAGGAATATCCTCAAGAACTATATTGTCATCCTCAGAAATTAAATTATAAATATGATCAAGTAAAGGGAACTCTGTGGCATCTCTCTCCTGGGTGAATTGATTTTGATAAAAATTTATAGCCTCATTAGTAATCTAAACTTCATCTTCTAACCATTATCCAAAATTAATTAAGGATTTTGGAAATATCAAGTCTGTTCCTCTTTTATTTAACAATACTATGAAAGAACTTGGTGTTTATTTCCTCACTCTTAGAAAAGTCATGCCCAACCTTTTGTTGCCATAAACTTTCCTCTAACTGAAGGTAAGTTGATATATTAAGCCCTTGCTTTCTACATGCGAACTCTATTTTCTTATGAAGGGAATTCTTTAGATAGATTCTCCTTTAACTTCGCAATTTCCTCTCTGATGATCAACTGTTGTAATAGATCCCCAAAGGTTTTTATGCTCCAAATAATATAGGCCCTTTTCACCTTTTTAATTTTTCTTTTGAAATCATGAAAGGGTTATTAGTGGACTCTGCATCCCAGTTCCTTTAGACTACCTCCTTAAACTCTACATGCTTAGTCCAAAATTTTATCATTTTGAAAGGTTTTTGGAACCTAACTTCAGTGTTTTCACACTTTAAGAAGTACTGGAGCATGATCAAAACCATCTTTATCTAAATATTCCACCTCTAATAAATTAAGCATATTTTTAAAATCAGCATTTTAAAATGGTCTATCTAATTTCTAAAAAATGCAGACATCCCCAGCTCTCCCATTTTACGAAGTAGATAAGCTACCTATATGCTGAATTTGTGTAAGATCATAGGATTCAATAGAAACTTTGAATTCCTCTATTTCTACTGCAGTTATTGGTAAGCCTCTAATCTTATTTGAGGTATTTAAGATTATGTTAAAATCCACTCCTATAAGCCAAGGACATGATATTCTATTGGCTTTAGAGAAGATACTGTCTCATATGTTTAATCTTTGATTTCTATCATATTAAGCATAGATTAGGGTCACCAAAAAATATAAACCCAAGTACTAGTCTTGTAGTTGCAAAGAGAGTAGTTGTTCAGTGTCTCTCTCTATTGTAACATTGAAACCTTGAATTACAAAACACAAAATTTTACCATTGCAATTATAAAACATGAGTGGCATATGAAGTCTACCTCTATATTTATTTATGTATCTGAAATGTTGGAATAGTTCTAAAAAAGCTATAAAAGAAAATTTATGTAACCTATTCAACATCTGAACTTTTTGAAAATCCTTATGTGAGTTAACTGACCTAATATTCCAAATTAATGCTTTTATCATTGCTTGGTATATTAAGTTCTTACCCTATCTTAAATTGAGATTTGGAAGGCCGTGTCTTCTCTCATTGTTTTTTCCCTTTTCTTTGCTTGCTTGATGGATTTAATGGCTTGAGGTGATATATCTGTTTCTGTACGAACATAATCTTCTTGATTTTATTTGCTTTTCATCTTTTCTCCCCCTTCAAACAATCGACCAATCTCCTCCAAACCTTTAATTTTATGAGTAAGTATATCCTTACTGTATTGGGAGTTTCTAAATTGTCACTCCATACCTATTTTCAACTGCATATAAAATGCTAACAATGGCCAGTTTGTTATTCTCCTACACTTGATTAAAAACTTCTTCTCTTTCTTTTGTTTTCTCACTTTCAATAACACTGTTTTTATGTGGTAAATTAAAATTTGCTTCCTTTTCATTGTCAACTATATATTGGATCCTATTATGGACAAAAGTCTCCCTCACATCCACTGGACTACTATATCTATTATCAGGTAAATTATGCCCTATTTTAACATTATCCCTCTAATCATATATTAAATTCTTTTTATTTTGTTGTGCAGATTCCTTCTTATAATTAACTATCATAATACCCTCTTTCCTTTGGCTATGAAATGACCTACCAACCTAGTCCTTGGTGGAAAGCTCCCTTTTCCACATTCCCTTATTCATTAATAAGCTAAGAATTTCAATTATAATAATATTAGTATTATGTATGTTCTCCTCTTTCTCTTCTGTTAAAGCTTGGAACTAATTTGCATTACATGTCTTCTTAGGGGTAATAGCCTTCTAATCCTGGTATTCTTTATTACGAACTTCTTCTAGTAGGATTCTATCTCTGTTCATTACTATACTTTCTTCCTCCTTGTCCCATTGGCATGCCAGAATCCTCTCTTTTGTACTGATTATTAATGTAAGATTTATTATCTTACTTGTCATCTACTTAATACATTCATTTTAACTCTTTATGCTGAATCTTACACTTTTGCTTATTATGACCTTGCAACATGCACTTTTTATAGTATTTGGGTGGAAAGTCATAATGATCTTTTACCTTTTCAACTCGTGATTCTTCCATTGTTGAGTTCACAATTTCCATCTCAACATATTTAGGAAGGTTAGCCATTATGTCCACTTATACCTTAACCCTAGAATAACTAGGTATTATCTTGTTCACAATATCCATATCCAAGTGAATTGGTTTCCCAATGCTAATCAAAATAATGATAGTTTCACAAAATGTGTTGACTTAAGATTCGGGAAAGAAATCCAGGCTTCCTGCATTATTTCCACCTTAGTATTAAACTTAGCATCATAAATTAATGGCTGTATCTATTATGAATACCCTTTATTAGAATTAATATAATAGACACTTTGTGCCATTACATTGACAAAATCCGTAACTTTGTCAAATCTTATTAGTATATGATGATTCCTCAATAGAGAAATGTTATATCCACCTTTCATAGTGAACTACTTAGGACGTTGAAGTCTAAGGTCATCTAAATCTAGCTATTCAGATGAGAACCTCCCAATGACTGCATATTGAAATCCTTCAGTCACATTTATTCTATCAACCTACTCCTCTATCCACCTAACATGAGGAACTTTATTAATATAGTTTATTTTTAATAGGAATCGGCTCCATCTCATTATTTAATTTGTTATTTCTATTGATACCACCATTAGGCTTAAAAAGGTTTGCATATTTCATTAGTGGTGATAGAGGTCACGAACCACTAGCAAATATAGACTGTGTAGGTATTCTGTGAGGAAGTGATGGGAAATTATCGATGTTATTGTCAAGAGATGACTGGTTAGCTATGGAAATTGGCTGACCAACAACCATATTGGCTATTTCTAGTAAGATTGGCATTCAGAATATGTTGATGAAATTCTAGGTTTTTTGGTAGGCTTTGGTATGTACAATATGAAACTTGAAATTGATTGGTGGTGCTCAATCATAAGAAAACTCTTAAAAATCAACACTCTGGACATCATGTAGATGAGAACCCATGATCGTAGGAACTTCCTATAATCGTACAGTCCTTTTGTAGGTTTAGTATTTTTTCTAGTTCTATAGCTTCTTCTCTGCATTGTCCTTACACAAGTATCACACATTAACCTATAAAATAAAATAAGTACAAAATCCTTGGGTTGACTCTGAACTAGTTCTTGATTTAACGTCACAGCACAACGTGGTTAGTTTGGCCACTCAGATTTCACCATCTATCCTATGGGTTGCCTCCAATAAAGTGCCTGATTTAAAATCACTGCATGACTTGGGTGTGTCTTATTTCTGAAGTACACTTGAGGTTTACTTCACATATCTCTTTGACCTCTTCAACCCCACCAAGATAGTGTTTTTCTCTTTGGCCATTAAATTTAAACCTCTGACCTTTACTATTTTTAAGCTCAATTGCACAATAGGGAAACACTATCATCACTCTATATATTCCTTTTTATTTTGACTTCATCTTCCCTAGAAATAACTTCTGTCTTGAATCAAATAGTAGTGCCATATCACCAATAATAAATTCTTTTTTCTTAATCCTATGATCATGGCACAATTTCATCTTCTCTTTGTACAAGGATGAAATTTTATATGCTTGAATAAGGAGTTCATCCCTCTCACTTAACTATTTGAGTCTCAACTTTGTCATTTCACTTGCACTCCAGATTCAACCTCTTTAGTGCCCACATTACCTTATGATCAGGTTCGGCATGCATGCAGCATGCTCTGCCGTACACAAGCTGATATGGGGAAACACTAATAGGGAACTTGAATGTTATTCAGTAAGACCACAATGGATCATCTAACTTTCTAGTTGAGTTCATCCTATTGGCATTCACAGTCTTTGACAAAATAAATTTGATCTCACAATTGGAGACCTCAACTTGCCTGCTTATCTGAGGATAGTAAGGTGTTTCCACCGTATACTTCACACCATATTTATCAAGCAAATCATTGAATATACAATTTCAAAAGTGTGATCCTCTATAACTAATAATAACCCTGGGTATACCGAATCTAGAGAATATATTCGTCCTCAAGAATACTGTGACACTTTTTCATTTGTTGTTTGGAAGCATAACTACTTTCAACCACTTTAAAAATAGTCAACAACAACCAAACTATATTTCATACAATATGATCTCATAGAGGGGCCCATGAAATCAATACCCAATACATCGAATAGCTCAAGCTCAAGTATTGTTCTCATTAGAAACATTTGCTTTCATGAGATATTTCCTTGTCTTTGGCATTGGTCAAAAGCAATTGTATAGTCATGTGCATCTTTATGAATGGTGGGATAATAGTACTTACATTACAAGGTCTTATTCACCATCCATGCACAACTATGATGACCCCCAACTGGTGATGAGTTATATGCCTCTAAAATATTCATCATCTCTACCTTAGGAACACATCTCTAAATTAGTCCATTTACACAAATATAGAGTAAGTCTGGCTTTTCCCAAAAGAGCTCTCTCATATCATGTATAAGATTCTTCCACTGCTGCAATAATAGGTCTTTAGGTACATATCACTTACCAAGTAATTGGAAGAATATGTAAACTATGAAATCAAATCTTATGATGTAGCCAATACTTACTCGTTTGGAAAAGTATCATTAATTTCAAGCTCATCCTTTAGTTTTAACATTGGGATTTATTCAAGGTATTATATGTGATTAGTTCTTTTTTAATCATTTATCTTAAAGTCAAATTCGTGCAACATAAGTACCCAATAAATCAACCTCAATTTTGCATCCTTTTTTGCCATAAGGTACCTAAGAGTTGTATTATAAGTATGCAAAATCACTTTTTTACCAAGTACTTAAGACCAAAATATATTGATTGCAAACACTACAATAAGAAAATCTTATTCAATCACAGTATAATTCTTCCGAGAAGGTTTTAGTGCTTTTCTAGTATACTAGATGGGATGCAAGATCTTCTGTAACCTTTGGCCTAGTACTGCAACTAGCACCATACTTATAGCATCACACATAACCTCAAGTAACATGGACCAATCAGGTCACACAATATTAGGGGATGAAAATCAACTTCTCTTTCAGGCACTCAAATGCCTTCAGAAAAAGCTTTATCAAATCAAACTCCACCTTCTTCTCCAACTACTTGCACAAGGGATGTGCAATTTTAGAGAAATCCTTGATTAATCTATGATAAAAATTCAACATGCCCTAGAAAGTTCTGAATACCCTTCACAAAATTTGGAGGTGGAAAAATTTTAATCACCTCAATCTTTGCCTTGTCAACCTCAAACCCTTCCTTTAAATTCTTATGACCAAGAACTATTCCTTCTTTGATCATGAAATGGCATTTCTCCTACTTTAGCACCAAGTTGCAATCTTCACATCTCTTAAAAACACTAGAAAGATGAGAAGGAAATATTAAAAGGAATCACCATTAATTAAGAAGTCATCTATAAACACCCCAATAATATCCCCGACCATGTCAAAAAAGATGGACATCATACAATGCTGAAAAGTCTTTGGTGCATTACACAGACCAAAAGGAATTCTCTTAAATGTAAAATTTCCATATGGATAAGTTAAAATGGTCTTCTCTTGGTCTTTGAGAGTAATAATAATCAAATAGTAACCCACATAATAATTAAGAAAATAACACCATTCTCTACCTAAAGATGATCTAACATCTGATCCATGTAAGGCATCAAAAAGTGATCCTTTTTAGTCTATGTATTAAACTTTTGATAGTCCATTCATAAATGTCACCTAGTGATTGGGTTCATGTGAATAAGCTCATTATTCTAGCTTAGGACCATAGTGATTCCACCTTTATTAGGTACTGTAACACCCCATATTTCTCTAGAATAATCTAAGTCCAAGTGCATGAGTATTCATATATAAAATATCTGAAACATTCATTATTTTTCAGTTCAGAGCCTTCCATTGCATAGGAAATTGAATTAGATTTCCAACGACATAAAATTAGCCCAAATTCGATAACCGGGTAAGAAGGTATGACAATTTAAAGTTTTAGTCATTAAACACCATCATTTTATCCATCAACACATTGTGGCAAGAGTTAAAATAGCAATTGTCATTTTTCGGTGAGGTATCGCGATTTTGGTGCGTTGCGCCATAGGCCAATTTGGCATTTGTCATTTTCTAGTGTTGCAGCGCGATGCCACCGCATTGCGGAGAACTTCCAGGTCCCAATTAGTGAAGGACCCTAATTTCTCCACATCATGCCACAGACCAGTTTCCCAGTTGTCAGTTTCCAATGACAGTACCACATCGCGCTAGTGGGCCAAATATAAAAAATTTCATGAAAATCTAATATTTCATCTAGGGTTAAAATAGTCTTATCCCATTATTTTAATCTGCCCAGTTGGAATACTCAATCCCTAATAACATTTTAAAAGTTCATTCTTCATTAATTTCCCCCAAAATTCAAGAGCTTTCTCTCTAAATTACAAATCCTAGCTCTCAAGAAACCAAGAGCAATCTCAAGAATTCACCCTAGAACTTTAAGAAATTCATCTGTGAAGGTATGTTAGATGTTCATCCATGGATTCCTTTCATCCATGGAGCCCAAGTAACCTTTTTAATTATAAAGTTATGATATTTTTAAGTTATTTAATTTTAAATCATGATTTCATCCATTAATCTCTATGTACTTTGATTTAATACCATGTTTTAATGAAGTTATTATTGTTATTCGATTTCTCATATTTTAGTGTTATTATTTGTTGTATTAAATTATGACTTAGTGTTTTCCATGATAATTTCATGTCAATTATGCCAGCCCTTTAGTAATTCTATGATTATTTTAAGGCATGAACTATAAGTGTTTTATAAAATGCTAACAAGCCCAATTAATTTAATAAAAGTCTTCATGCTATGTCCTTCAGTCTTTTAGTATCATGCTACTTCAATTTTTTTGTGTCCTGGGGGTATTGAATACCCAAAACCATAACTTATTACTTAATGTTATCTCAGTATCTTTAGAATAACATCAGATTATATCATGAGCATTATCAAACTAGTCAGTGAAACTCTGAATAGTCTAGCATTTCAGTGTTATTCTGTTAGGAGTAGGATTTAACACTGAGCAAGGGTAGGGATGGCGGATTCCTCATCAAATAGGTGGGGTCGTTAGTAATAGTCCCTATACTCTTTAATTACGTAGACAGCGTAGGATAAAAGCAGTCACCCGTCAGATTAGGCTTGACTATCTCATAGGGGTCACCCATAAGTTTAGGTTTAATACCCTTTGTCCTCTGGACATGATATCAATTTAGTGGATCCATAAAGCCAGCATTAGTACCTGTGGTATGGTATTAACACCCTTCCAATTGGGGTTATAGGTTGAACCTCAATTAGCTCAAATTGGGGAATATCGGTTAGATGATACCTCCTATAGTCTCATATATAGTCTCAGTCACATTTCTAGTTCAGTGCTTCAGTCTTAGTATTGCTTGACCAAAGCATATAGATTTCAGTTATTTTTAGTATTTTAGTTAGCAATTTCATCCAGTTCATGTCATATGCTTGGTCATGCATCCTTAGTGTCTATAGATTTTTATGTATTTTCACTATTTTACAGACTTTCATGCTTGTTCAGTATCTATAAATTTCAGGCTCTCTATTAAGTATTCCATGCTTTACATGTATATTCAGATAGATCATTACTCCTATTAATGAAACCTTATATGTTAGCATACCTTATTTAGCATACTAGTATATTCAAAGTACTGATCGCATACCTTTCTTTTGTGCTATGATGTCTCATATCATAGGTGTTGATGCTTAGTTCTTGGATTACACTTAGTCCCTCAGATTCTCGGTAGTACAGTAGTAGTAGTGAGTCCTCATCACCCAAGGACAGACTATCTTATTTCATGTCTTTATTTCAGTAGTCGATAGAGTTAGTTGGGGGCTTGTCCTATCAACTCTCAGTCATTGAGTCTTAGAGGCTTTTAAGATATTATAGTCAGTTAGTTAGTCAGTTTATCAGTACTTTATCAGATTCAGACAATCATTTATCCTAGATTCATATTTTAGTCTGACTTCAGATATTTAAAACCTTATGGCATTTCAGTTATTCTTTCGTATTCATGATTATATTATCTTGTGCTCCTAACAGGTACTATTTTATGGTTTTGGTTGTGGTCCCTCAAGACTGTAAGCATCGTGTATTGACTAGGGGGTAGTCTCGGGTCATTAAAAACTTGGTATCAAAGCCTAACATTTTAAAGTTTCCTAGAAAGTCTAAAAGCTGCATCGAGTAGAGTCTTGTGCATGAGTGTGTAGCGTGCCGCACTTATGGACGAGAGGTTACAAGGCATTTAGGAAAAGTTTCCCTTCTTGTAGTATTCATGTCGTGCGATTGAGCATGAGATCGAGTTAAACTTTAAGTCTAATCCATTTCTTCCTTCCATTTATAGAACATGCCTCCCAAGAAGAATGAAAGAAGAACAGAAAATCAGCCAGCCCCTCAACCCATCCAAGCAAATTCTTTAGATGAACATGTCTCTTAAGTAGAATTCAGGGTTGCGTTACTACTCTAGCAAACTCCATAACATCAACAAATAAATGGGCAGCTGCTGTTCCAGCCAACCTAGTGGCCAAGACTGTTGCAACTAGAATTCGGGATTTCACCCAGATGAATCCTCCTTCTTTCATGGGATCCAAGTCTTAAGAGGATCCATAAGAATTCTTAGATATGGTTCAAAAGGTAACGGATACTATAGGGGTGACGTCTAGTCAGAGTGCCGAGTTGTCTGCATATCAATTATAGGATGTAACCCATACTTGGGTTAAGCAGTGGAAAGTTGATAGAGGTGTTGATGTAGGGCCTCTAGAATGGAAAGTGTTTGCCATGACTTTCTTGGACAGATTCTTTCCATTAGAGTTGAGGGAGGCCAAAGTGTTATAATTTATTAATTTAAGGCAAGACAACATGAGTGTGAGGGAGTATTCTCTTAAGTTCACTCAGTTAGCTAGATGTGCTTCTCATATGGTGGCTGACAGTAGGTCCCAGATGAGTTAGTTTGTGTCTGGCGTGTCTGATAGTGTGGTCAAGAAGTGTAGGACCACAATGCTGATTAGTGAGATGGACTTGTCTAGGCTAATATTCCATGCTCAACAGATAGAGGAGCAAAAGATTAAGGAGAGGGAGAGTGGAAATAAAAAAGCTAGGATGGGTAGTTTTAATTTTAATCAGCCAAAGTTAGAAGGTGGTAACCATCCTCAGTTTTATCATAGGTCTTTAGCCCCAGTGCCCTCTTCAGCCAGTACCCCAATACCCAAATTCAAAATTGGCAATAAGGATAGGGAACTAGGGGCTAAGTCCCAAGTTGGTTTTGGTAGTGTTTGTACTAATCCTTTATGTTAGAAGTGTGGCAGACACCATCAGGGTGAGTTTAGAGTGGGTAGTGATGTGTGCTTTGAGTGTGGCAAGACAGGCTATCGGATTCAGGAGTATCGGGTAGTTGCTCAGAAAGATATGGATGTGCGCCAATAGGGCCAGTCCCATCGGTCGTTAGTTTTATCCGGTCGCCCAACTCAGTAGGGTGCCACTTCCAATGCTACCAGTGGTCAGCGTCTAAATAAATTATATGCTCTTCAGTCCTACCAGGATCAGGAAAATTCTCCTGATATGGTTACTGGTACGTTGCAGGTCTTTCACTTACTTGTTTATGCTTTACTAGACTTTGTAGCTTCTCTTTCTTTTGTAACTCCATACATAACTATCAATTTTGTAGTCAGTCCTGAAACTCTAGCAGAGCCCTTTTCAGTTTCTACCCCAGTAGGTGTTTCTATTATAGCCAGACAGGTATACAGGAACTGTCCGATCATAATATCTCAGAAAGTTAACTTAGTTGATCTCATGGAGTTAGAGATGACTAATTTTGACGTTATTCTCAGCATAGAGTAGCTTCACTCATGCTATGCCTCAGTTGATTGTAGAAACAGAATAGTTCATTTTTAGTTTTAAAATAAACCAATCCTTAAATGGAGAGGCAGTACTATCGCTCTTAGGGGTCAGTTGATTTCGTACCTTAGAGACAAAAATATGATATCAAAGGGGTGTATTTACCATCTTGTGCGAGTCAAAGACTCTAACTCAAAAACTCCTACTCTTGAGTCAGTATTAGTTGTAAAAAATTTCTCAGATGTGTTTCCTGAAGATCTTCCTGGAGTTCCTCCCAAAAGGAAAATCAACTTTTGAATAGACCTCCTCCCAGATACTCAACCTATATCTATTTCTCCATACAGAATGGCTCCAGCTAAACTCAAAGAAATGAAAGAATAGTTAAAAGATCTCCTAGAGAAGGGATTCATCATACGTAGTGTCTCCTCGTGGGGCGCACTTTTTCTATTTGTGCGTAAGAAAGACAGTTCTCTCTGGATGTGTATTGACTACCATCATTTAAACAAGGTCACAATCAAGAATAAATATCCACTTCCTAGAATTGATGATTTATTCGACCAACTTCAAGGTGCTAGTTACTTTTCCAAGATAGACCTCAAATCAGGCTATCATCAGCTTAGAGTCAGAGAATGTGATATTCAGAAAATCGCTTTCCAAACTCGGTATGGTCACTTCAAATTTCTAGTCATGTCCTTTGGTCTCATGAATGCCCCAGCAGCTTTCATGGACTTGATGAACCGAGTGTTCAAGCAGTACTTGGACATGTTCATCATAGTCTTCATTGATGACATCCTTGTTTACTTCTGTAATAAGAATGAGCATGCAGATCACCTCAAAGTAGTGCTTCAGACTAATATAGCTCATCAGTTGTTGGCTAAATTCAGTAAGTGTGAATTCTGGCTAAGTATCTTTACTTGGCTATATTATTTCTGGTGATGGAATTAGAGTCGATCCTCAAAAGACTGAAACAGTGTGAAACTGGCCTAGACCTATCTCTCCATCAGATATTAGGAGTTTCTTGGGATTATCTAGCTATTACCATTGTTTTTTTAAAGGATTTTCTTCTATTGCATCCCCCATATATAGATTGACTCAGAATAAGGTTTAGTTTCAGTGGTTAGATTTATGCGAGAAGAGTTTTCAGGAGTTGAAGACTCGACTCACCTCAGCCCCAGTTCTAACTCCACCAGATAGTTCAGATGGTTTTATTTTGTACTGTGATACATCTAGAGTAGGTTTGGGTTGTGTCCTCATAGAGTAAGGTAAGGTCATAGCCTACGCCTCCAGACAACTTAAGCCTTATGAGAAGAATTATTTAACTCATGATCTTGAGCTAGCAGCTGTAGTATTTGCCTTAAAGATTTGGAGGCATTATTTGTATGGGATTCATGTAGATGTGTTAATATATCACAAAAGCCTTCAGTATGTTTTCTCTCAGAAAGAGTTGAATTTGCATCAGTGAAGATGGTTAGAGTTATTAAAGGGTTATGACATGAGTGTTCTGTATTATCCGGGCAAGGACAATGTAGTAGCTGATGCTCTTATTAGAATATCTATGGGTAGTGTAGCTCATGTAGAGAATGGTAAGAAGAAGTTATCTTAGGAAGTTCATCAGCTTGCCCGACTAGGTGTTCGTTTACTCGATTCAATAAAAGGTAGTGTATGGGTGCAGAGTAGCTCAGAGTCATAGCTAGTTTTTGAGGAGAAGAAAAAGTAAGATAGAGATCCTCGTCTAGTTAAGTTTAAAAAATTAGTAACAGATCAGAAAGTAGAGGTTGTCTCCCAAGGGGGAGATGGTGTTTTGTGTTATCCGGGTAGATTGTGTGTGCCTGGTGTAGATGATTTGAGGTAATGAATTCTTGCAGAAGCGCATGGTGTGCATTACTCTATTCATCCAAGGGCCACTAAGATGTACTGTAACTTACGGGAGATCTATTAGTGGAGTGGGATGAAGAGAGATATTGCTGAGTTTGTAGCTAAGTGGTCTACATGCCAACAATTTAAGATTGAGCACCAGAAGCTTAGTAGGTCTATGCAGGAGTTCAGTATTCCCATGTAGAAATGGGAGGAAGTGAACATGGACTTTGTGACATGTTTGCCTCTTACTCATTGTCAGCATGACTATATTTGGGTTATCGTAGACAGGATGACCAAATCAGGTCATTTCTTGCCAGTCCATACATCTTACTCAGCTAAGGACTATGTCAATCTCTATCTCAGAGAGTTGGTTAGGTTGCATGGTTTTCCCTAATCTATCATCTTATATAGAGGTAACCAATTTACCTCTAACTTTTGTAAAGCATTCTAAAAGGGTCTTGGTACCTAAGTCCACCTTAGTATAGCCTTCCACCCTCAGATAAATAGTCAAGCAGAAAGGCCCATTTAGACTCTTGAGGATATGCTGAGAGCATGAGTTGTTGATTTTAAAGGTACTTGGGATGACCATTTGCCTTTGATTGAATTCACATACAATAATAGCTATCATTCCAGTATTCGTATGGCGCCATTTGAGGCTCTCTATAGTAGGAGATATAGATCTCCAATTGGTTGGTTTGAAGTAGGTGAGGCAGCAGTAGTAGGGCCTGACTTAGTGTTTGATGCTTTGGAAAAGGTTTAGTTGATTAGAGAAAGACTTAAGGCTGCCCAAAGCCGACAAAAATCATATGTAGATGTGAGGAGAAAGGATCTTAAGTTTGAGGTTGGTGATCTTATGTTCTTGAAAATCTCTCCCATAAAGAGAGTGAGGAGATTCGACAAGTAAGGGAAACTTAGCCCCCGGTATGTCGGTGCCTTTAGAATCCTTAGTTATTTCAGAAATATAGCTTACGAGCTAGAGTTGCTTTCATAGTTAGCCTCAGTACACCCAACATTCCATGTCTCATTGTTGAAAAAGTGTATTGGTGATCCAGCTATAGTTGTTCTCTTTGAAAGTGTAGATAGTTAGAATAATCCTTTCTTTGAGGAAGTTCCAGTTAAAATTCTTGATCATCAAGTTCGTAGACTAAGGAACAAAGAAGTTACACTAGTCAAACTTCTTTGGCGAAATCACTATGTTGAGGGAGCCACTTGGGAAACAGAGGCAGATATGCGGACCAAGTACCCTCATCTCTTCTCAGCGAATCCAAATTCAGTATAAGGTACCAAATCTTCTTAAGATTTTTATCTATCATGATCATTTTCAGTTGCACATCATGTTCATGTCAGTCATGCATTCATTAATCAGTGCATTCATTAATCAGTTCATTCATGCATAGTCATGCATATTCAGTGTGTAAGCTCAGTCCATCAGTTCCCTCATCTTAACCAGTTTCATTCGTGGGCGAATGATCCCAAGGGGGAGATATTGTAACACCTCATATTTCCCTAGCATAATATAAGTCCTAGTTTATGAGTATTCATATATAAAATTTTTGAAACGCTTATTATTTTTCAGTTTAGAGCCTGCCGTTAGTAGGAAATTGAATTAACTTTCCAACCATATAAAATTTGCCCAAATTTGATAACCAGGTAAGAAGTTATGGTGACTTTAAGTTTTATTAATTAAACACCGTCATTTTACCCATCAGCGCTTCATGGAGAGAGTCAAAATAGCAATTGTTAATTTTTAGTAAGGTATCATAATTTTGGCGCGTCGCGCCTGTCCTATTTCGAATTCTAAAGTACACGAACATCTTTGACATGAGGTACGCAGTCGCTCGAAGAGGACGCTTTCAATCTTTCTTCGATCGAGTGTGGATATTCTGATCTCTCCGTCTAGCCAAATATGCCCTGTGCCATCCTACTGACAGAGACAAGAAGAAAGACTCACTTGGGATACTCTAAGGAGGCAAGCTAAGGATCCTTCAAGCCAGTAAGTAGGTTCCCCATATTGTAGGGTGGATCTCGAAAGATAGAAACAGTATATTGATAAAGAAAGTTTTTTCCGAAGTCAAAAGAATAAGTGGAACGCATTAGCTGTCCGCTCGCAAGACCCCTTCAACCTCGCCCGCGTGTTAGCTTGCTTGTACTATCGTTCGCCTGCCTGTCAATTCAAAGAAATTTTGGAATTTTTAACTTGCTCGAATTGGATTCTTTCTCGTAGTCTCTGAAGGATGAGAACCAACTATGTAGCATCTACATCGAGAATTTGAAAAGAAAGGAGCAATAATCATTTTCTTGTTTTATCAAGAGGGTGTCCCCCAAAAAGCATGTTTTTTTTTACCGACGCACAAAGAAAATATTTTGTTGAGTTACTCCACGTATTGCTTGACGTAAAACGGATAGTGGATTTGTTTCTGTCTTTTGTTGAATCTTTTTCACACACGAGACTCCCCATACGAAGAAAGGAGCGACCCGCCAGATTCGAATTAGCATATAGAAAAGTGGAATCCGTTCTAAATTCCCCTAATTTCTTTCTCTCCTGTCATGAGGAGTCGCTTTGGTGACGCAGTTCTCAGAGTATCCTTTCCTATTTGATCCCTTTGAATTCCATATTCGAAGTTGCGATCAGATCTATTCATTAAAAAGCAGAAATAAAGGACAGAGAGTCCCCTGTGAAGATTTATAGGCCAGGGTAAAGATAGATCGAAATTCGCGCTCGGGTGTGAATTGGTAGCTCACAATCTATGACCTCGCCTCCCACTACAGCAGTAGCGCTGGCATGTAAGAAGTTTCTGATCCAACTTCTCCCCTTTTGTCTGAACAAGATAGGCCAATTTGGTATTTGTCATTTTCTAATGTTGCAATGCGATGCCGCTGCATCGCAGAGAACTTCTAGGTCCCAATCAGTGAAGGACCACAATTTCCCCGTGTCGCGCCACAGACTAGTTTCCCAATTATCAGTTTCCAGTGAAATGGCACGATAGCACCGCATCGCGCTAGGGGCCCAAATAAATTTTTTTCACAAAAATCTAATATTTCATCCAGGGTCAAAATAGTTTTATCCCATTATTTTAATCCGCCCAAATGGAATACTTAAGCCTTAAAAATATTTTAAAAGTTCATTCTTTATTAGTTTCCCCCAAAATTCAAGAGCTTTTTCTCTAAATTACAAACCCTATCTCTCAAGAAACCAAGAGCAATCTCAAAAATTCACCCAAGAACTTCAAGAAATTCATCCGTTAAGGTATGTTAGATGTTCATCCATGGATTCCTTTTATCTATGGAGCCCAAGTAACCTTTTTAATTATAAAGTCATGATCTTTTTAAGTTATTTGATTTTAAATCGTGATTTCATCCATTAATCTCCATGAACTTTGATTTAATACCATGTTTTAATGAAGTTATTGTTGCTATTCGATTTCTCATGTTTAAGTGTTATCATTTGTTGAATTAAATCAAGACTTAGTGTTTTCCATGATAATTTTATGTCAATTAGGATTGACTATCTCACAGGGGTCACTCGTTAGTTCAGGCTTGACACCCTTAGTCCTTTGGATATGATACCCTTTTAGTGGATCAACATAGCCAGCATTAGTACCCATGGCACGGTATTAACACCCTTCCAACTGGGGTTCCAGGTTAGACCCCGATTAGCTTAGATTGTGGAATGTTGATTAGATGATACCTCCTACATCTCAGATATAGTCTTAGCCACAGTTCCAGTTCAGTGCTTCAGTCTTAGTATTCCTTGACCAAAGCGTACAGATTTAAGTTATTTTTAGTATTTCAATTTGCAGATTTCATCCAATTTATGTCATATGCTTGGTCATGCATCCTCAGTGTCTATAGATTTTCATGTAGTTTCAGTATTTTACAAACTTTCATGCATGTACAGCATTTACAAATTTCAAGCTCTCTATTCAGTATTCCATGCTTTACACGTATATTTATATAGATCATTACTCCTATTCATGAAACCTTGCATATTAGCCTACCTCATTTAGCATACCAGCACATTCAAAGTACTTATTGCATACCTTTATTTTGCACTATGATGTCTCATATCATAGGTGTTGATGCTCAGTTCTTGGATCACACTTAGTCCCTCAGATTCTCGGTAGTACAGTAGCAGTTGTGAGTCCTCATCACCCGAGAACAGACTATCTTATTTCATGTCTTTATATCAGTAGTCAGTAGAGTTAGTTGGGGGCTTGACCCATTAACTCTCATCCAGTCAGTCTTAGAGACTTTTCAGATATTACAGTCAGGTAGTTGTTTAGTTTATCAGTACTTTATTAGATTTAGACAGTCATTTATCATAGATTTATATTTCAGTTTAATTTAGATATTTAAAACCTTATGGCACTTAAGTTATTCTTCTGCATTCATGATTATATTATCCAGTGCTCATAGTAGGTACCAGATCATGGGTTAGCTTGTGGTCCCTCGGGACTGTAAGCACCGTGTAACGACTAGGGGTCTCAGGTATTTACACATACATTAGACTGAGCTCACCTATTTACTATCGGTAATAAGGAAAACAACCCTGTATCCAACCACTTCATAATTTCCTTCATCACCGCCTCTTATATTTGTGGATTTACTCTCTATTGATGCTTAATACTAGGCATACAATCTAGCTCAAGCTGGATTTTGGGCGTGCAAATTCTAGGCAGAATCCTAATGATATCACTAATGGACTATCTGATAGTTGTCTTGAACCTCTACAACATAGACACCAAAGCCTCAACTTGCCAATCTATCAAATTAGCTACAATAATAATCGAAAAAGTATTGTTGGCTCCAAAAATTGCATAATTAAGATGGTATAGAATATCTTTGATCTCTATGACTGGAGGATCCTTAATAGCAGGCTTAGTTGGTAGGATTACTCTATTCTTCAAATCGATATCTATCTTCTCTAGTGCAAAATTGTATGAACTCATACCAATAAGTGCACACACCATCTTATCATAGACCTTAATATCATCACCCTTGAAATTTGTAGTATCCACAACAAGTTTTCAAAATCTAAGGCTTTTTATAATAAGAGCTACCAGTGCCTTCTTATCAGCTATGTCAATCACAAAAATGACATATGCGTCTATTGGATATTTCATAGATTGAAATATATTAAAGGTAACTCTAACGATCTTTATAATAAGAGCTACCAGTGCCTTTTTATCAGCTACGTTAATCACAGAAATGACATATGCGTCTATTGGATATTTTATAGATTGACATATATTAAAGGTCACATATTTATTATTTAAGCTAAAACTCATCTGCTCAGACTCCATATCAACCAACACACATCTAGTCACAATTGATAGTCTTCCCAAAATATTGGGAACTTCAAAGTCAAGCCCGTAGTCAAGGATAGCAAAATCAATGAGAAAGATGAAAGAGGCAACATTCACCAAAACATCACATAGGATTTTCACACACTTTTTCACAGTTTGATCTAACATAAAAAGTTCTATTGTTGTTGTTTTGGGTGACTCCAACCTTAACTAAGTGTATACTGCTATGGTATCAGATTAATGCCAACACCCAAATCACAAAATAGTACAGGGAATTTTGAACACTCTAAGATTTTCATTCTTCTCAACCAGAGAGTGGGAATTTATTGCAGTATGATGGTTCACATTATCAGTAAGCTTAAGATTCATAGGTCTCTTTGTCATACCAACTTCTTCATAAACTTTACATAATTCGACATCTGTTCAAGGGCCTCACCTAGAGAGATGTTCACTAATAATTACTTTAGCATAGAGATGAACTTTTAACATTTCCCCTTTTTAATCTTCTCCTCAAGACTTTGTATTCAAGAAGAAGAAGGTCATGGAATGGGAGTCAATACTTTTGTCACCGCTTTTTCCTTTCCTTTTTTCATCTTAGCCTTTTTTTGTAATAACTTATTTTATCTGCACTAAAAATATTTGTGACAAAAGAATAAGCACCTTATTCACCATAAGTTATAACACTAATGTTTTTAGTATGTGAGTGCATTAGACATGCACTAATGTCATAAAATACCCCTAGCACAAAGTTATGTTGAAAGTATTCCTACTGATTGAGTTTTAAATTAAGTTTAAACTAGATTTGACTTTAACCGAGCATATATCATAGAATGTAAAGATTTATTGAGAAAAATACCCACCAAATAAAATTTCTTTGAGTTTTCTTTCTAACGCATCTGACCATTTATTAATCCGCATTTGAAGTAAAAAGTTATGACCATTTTATTGAATACTATCTGAACTAATAAATTTACCACCACAGTGGTATCGCTGTAGTGACAATTTAACCACTACAACAATAACAAATTATATTTAATGCCAATTTTGATGGATTTCAGCTCCAAAACTTAAAAATTTAATTCCTAAGCCATAGATGGGAAATATGCTCATGGTTGAGGTGAAAATTCTTTGTTGAGGTAAGTTCCTTCAGGTATCTTCTTCATATTTCAATCCTTTAACATGCTAGAATTCTTAGGACAATCTTTAATGGAGAATATTTTTGGAGATTTAAACCCTAGGTTCATAAGATTTTACAGAAAACTTATGGATTGATTTAATATTATATAGAATCACTTCTAAATTATTTATTAACAATTCCTTTCTTAAATTTGATTCTAAAATGTCAAATTTACCATTGGGTATTTTGAATTTATTAAAAATAAAACCTTTATCTTTGAAACTACATTAATAAAGATGGGTTGAATATGATAGAGCTTTCATGTTTTAGAGTATGAATTAGGGTAGTATTAGTGGGATTAATTCCCAAATTAGTTATTCAAAGAGTAATTGCTCAATTACTCCTACAATTGTGTGATCTCTAGATATTTTGGCTTATTGTAGCATAAAGGAAAGGATAGAGCAATCTTAGTGTGGCTTGCTTATTTTGAGATCTTCGGTCGAGGTAGGTTATAATTTAATGCATAGTATATTGTGATTAATTGCATATAATAACTATAGTTGATAAAAGATTTCATGTCTTGACCTATAAGCATGGTATTTGGATGGATACTAATGTAATTATATGATATTGTGCGCTTTGTGGATCCCTTGATAGATGTTTGTATTTATATGACTCACTTGATGATTGATAAAGTATAATATGTGGAGTAATGGAAGAATTAGATGACCTTCTAACTTATAAAGCTAGTCTTTACTACCTTAAAAAGGGTGAACCCGATATTATGTATAGTTAAAGTATTAGATATCTTTTTTAGAAGATTGATAAGAGGATTGATTATGCTAAAAGTTGGTGATGATATAACTTAATAACCTATATTTAAGTTTGGCTAAGTGCTAAAAAGTAAGATGTGTAAAGGTGTGTGATTATAACTAGAATTGTAAATTGAACAAAACCTATTGGTGGAATGATCGATTAAAGGGAGATAATCCCTTTAACTTAGTGATGACATAACTATAAGGGTTACTATTTAGTAAATAAATTTAACTATTTCAATATATATGAAAGAGCGTTAAATTGGTGAAGAAAATAGGAGGATGATTTAGAATGTTGATATCAATATTGGTGAAATATGAACCCCTAAATGAATACTTGATTTATTGGTATTTAGAAATATTTTTGATAGATGATTGAGTTTGATAATGTTCAATTGAGAAAGTGGTTAATTGGCTTATCATTCCACCTGGCAACAACAAAAGTGGAGTTTATCATAGGTTAAAGGGGAAGTAAGGAGGAATTCCACGCTGGAAATGAAAAAGGTAGTTCCAAATGAAGGACCTTGGGGTAAGATTCCTAGTTTTCAAGTGTCAAGTCCTGACGGCTTGTGTCTGCCAAAAACTTCTTTTTTTCTTTTAGTATTTCTTTGCAGTGAACCATCTCTTTTTACGATTCTTTCATATACATTTTCTTTAATTGAATGAACATTCTGATTCTTAATTTCTCAAAATACTTCAACTGGTATAGACAAGAAATAGGCTACTTTAGTAGCCTTTTGTTCAATTTCTCGTAGAGTCAAATTCTCATCAGTACGGGTTAAGGGAATGGACCCCTTTCCTGAGATGTCCATATAAGGAATACAATGAGCATAAACAACCTCCTTAACTCCTAGTTTAATGTACTAGATATCTTTTATAAGGAATCGAAGGAATATGCAATGATTTTTCCTAGATATCCCCAACAAAAATATCGAGTATACCTTTTTTTCTATCAAACTAATCATAATCACTACCTATATTCCAGAAAATTATACACCATAAATAAGATCTAGGAAAGAGACCTGCAATGTCATAGAAAGACATCACAAATAATTAGTGTACTTGGAATGATAAATTTGTAACTATTGACTACATTTGCTTGGTTGTCATTAATTTTAAGTTCTATTTTGATTATTATTGCTTGTATTTGATTTTGATTAGGTGTTTAAAATTTGCCTTCAGGAATTACTTATCATTATGGACTACATCTTGTATTTACATTAATGATGATGAGATGATGATGATGGGTCGGGCACCACATTAATACAAATATGATATATTATGATAGAGGGACAGATACCACACCAGTACAAATATGATATGATTTTGATACATAGTTGGGTACCACATAGGTAAGTTATGATGTTATTAGTGATGAGTTAAGAATGTGAAGAGAAGTTGTGCATGTTTCATACATACATTCATCATATACATTTAAATGCACATTTATATATATAGGTTATTGATGGTTCCTTGAGTCGACCTAGTTATGTTTATGATGTATCATGGTTTGTTATGTGGACCAATTGTTTTATGAGATGTTAGTCCATCAAGAAGATCAATTACATTAATGACTGTGATTGTCATTGCAGTAGAATGTTAATACAAGGCATGTTTTTGATTGTGTATAAATTTTATTCCCCTGTGTGTATAGTTATATACGTGAGGTATATTATAGTGCCTTTTATTATAAGGTTGTTGACATTATCTATTGTCTTGGTAGCTGCAATCCCAATGGTTAATGGTAGTATAATAAGGACCGAGGTTTTCCAATAAAAAGATTTATGAGAAGGAGAGAGAAGTATATAGAGTTTTTGTAATAAGATAATGTGTAAGAATTATGGAATTGATTAATTCCTAGAACATATTTATTCAATCATTCCCTATGGATAATGTAATATTTCTTAAACAAACAAAGAATGGTAGGTCTTTGAAAGTTGTGGTAAGTTAAGTATGTTCAGATATTCACTTGTATGCTTGTCAGGATCTTTTCTTGTTTCTATATTGTTGTATGTTTCTTACTCGGGTCGATCAATGATACCTACCAATACGTGTGGCTTGTACTGATATTATACTTACTATATCTCTATTTGGTAATATAGCCATGTTGCAGGTCATTTGGTGTTTCTATAGGTATAATAATGATTATTCTTAAGTAGCTCCTGTCATTCTACTTACACATAGATGTTGTATCTTGGGTCATCTTGTGTCATTCTACTCATATATGGATGTTGTGTCTTGGGTCATCTATCCATTTGTTTTGTGCTCTTGTATTGGTTTAGATTAGGTTCTGGGAAGTTGTTTAGTAATTCCGCAATGTACTTTTTATAAAGTTTTATTTTGAACAAAAGATTTAGTTAATTATTTATACTTAAGGCTATTCTGAATGTCTTCTACAATGATTAAATAGTTGGGTGGTAAAGGTTCTCTTATCTACCCTTAGAGTTTGTAGGTGACCAACACAATCCATGATTTGGGTCATGCCACTTTTTCAACAACTAGAGGCTTTTCAAATGCATTCTCATCTACAACTAGATTTTTAGTTTTGGCTTCCTTCTCATCATTGACAATTACCGACTCAACCTTATTCTCAAAAACCATGGACATAGGTGGATCAATAGTTATCTTACCACTCCTAGTAGTAATAACTAAGTAATGACCATCATTTTTGGATTTTGGATGGTGCTGCTTGAAAGTGTATCTTGTTGATATTGGTTCAATGTGGTTGACATCTGACTAAGCTGTTGCTCAAGATGCTTAATGGAAGTAACATGTGATTCAACATTGTGACTCATTCCTAAAATATCTGTCATAATCTCTTTAAGGTAGTTTTCTTTTTGCTCTACCCATTTCACAATTATTGAAAGCATGTCTTCCATCCTTGAATTTCCAGAACCAGTATATCAGTTCCAAGGTGGAACATAAAGGCCACTTTTATTTTTGTAGTTATCCTTTCTTTTCTAATCACCATCTCATTACCTACTCCAATTTCTACACCTAAAATTATTGTAGTTGTTATCTCCATAATAGTTCGAACCTTGTTTCCCTTTCTTTGAGTTTCAATTATTTTAATTAAAACCTTGGACCTTAGCTTTAAAACTATCCACCTGATTGTCTAGATATTTAGCCTCCTTCTCATAATTAAAATCGTCATGTCTTAGTTCCTTACCTTGTGAACCAACCATATTTATTTTTATTCTCTTGCAGCTACAAATTGCTTAGTGAATAATCAAAAATTAGTCCTCATCTTTGCTATCTCTTAGCAATCGAGTCATCCAGTGTTCTCTACTTTATAGATGTCCCAATCACATAAGTAACCAGGAGCATATCTGCATCTTGAGTATGCCAATCTCTATTGATTTTCATGATTTGATCTAGAATCTCAGAAAACTAATCCTAATATAAATTAATGAATGCCCTACCAGTGATAGTGCCTGCTATCACCTTATTGTTAGAATTCAAATCTCTATATAATATCTCAAGCAAATTATGAACCAATATTCTGTGGTTAGGAACATTTTGTAGATTCTTCTTATAAATCAACTCGGTATCATATAACATCTTTAAATATAGTTTCCTAAAGTTATATATCTCATCTTTCAACTGTAATATTCTGGAAGATGGGAAAAATACATCTAGGAATTGAGTCCTCAACTTATTCTAAGTAGTAATCCATGTGGCAACTCTATCAACCATAATATAGCCTCCCCTTATTAAAGATAAATGAAATAATCATAGTCTAATCTCCTCTTGACTCTCTCCAAGTATATTATAGAAATTAAAAATCCCTGTAAAGTTCATCATATGCATGTTTGCATCAGTAGTAAGAAGGACTGTAAACATTTTCCTTTAAGTTCAATAGCATAACGCTAGTGATGTCAAACTTAGTTCCTGCAGGAAATTCTAGTGGAATGATAACACTAATTTCAACTGACTTTAAGACATTTTGATCGTCTTCCATATCGTTATAATGAGGAATATACTGTTGTAGATATTTTTTCCCTTATACCTTCTCTGCCTCTCTCGTTAATCAAGTACGGCTAGAAGTCAACTTTAGCTTATTTATCCCTTTCTTTCCTAGTTGCATGCCTAAAAGGTTCCTTCCTAGCATTTTGCCTAAACATTAATTGAATAGTGGTTTGATCTACAGTCTCCTAACCATATGATGTCCTAGGTGATTCATGATTCTGTATCTTCAACTCACTCATTATGAACTCTTTGATTATGAACTTCTTCGTCACCATCCTTCTAAGATCTTAGAGTTATCTCAAGTTCCATATCAAGTGAAATTAGGTGATTGCATTGACTCCAAGTAATAGGCATGCACTAATGTATGCCCTAGAAACAACAAAAATGTAAAATTAGGAAACAAAATCCAATAGCCTGACAAACACAATCACTCAACTCTATAACTACATTCCCCAACAACGGCGCCAAATTTTGATGATGACCGAATTGCCCCTCTAAACAAAATATTACACAGTAGTTGATCAAATATAGAACCTAATTAGATTGTAGTTAATACAATAGAGAATAGGTCACAATATCAATCAAGATGCCTACCTAAGCAATTTATAAACAATGTCCTGTAAAAAGAAGGGGTTTTGTAAAGCAAGATTTTAATAGTAACAATTGCTGATTTCCTTAGATTTTTAATCAATATGAGAAAGGAACTACAAATGTGTTTCCCAAGAGTAGATGTTGCTAAATTACACCTCACAATGAGATATAACACATTCACAATTAAATATAGAATCCATTAAGGTTGGGGTCAATCCAACGAGGAATATGATTAGAACTTAGGTCAATACAATTATTTAGATTATTAATCAACTATTTCCAAAAGGGCGGATTTAAAATAACAAGTAATTTTTTTACAATATAAGTAACAAGTAAAAAGGATTTTTGCATGTGCTGAGGAAATCAATGAGAATAATGAATTAGGATTGTGTTCCCTATAATTTCATAACTACACAGGTTATTTGTGCTAGCAATTTATTCCAATGTGTTACATGAAAAATCTAACAAGTTAGGTTAACCTAAATATCTCTCAACATTTATTATATGAATATCACTCTTCTCCTCTCAGTCTATGAATGTATCTCTTTTTAACCCTTGTTATTGATCTTAGATTAACTATCCCTATTATGTCTCACGTTATTTGATGAAGATTGATATCTTCAAATTTCTATTGTTATTTTCTTTTCCTAATCTCTACCCCTCTCTCTATTGAGAAAGTCTACAATTTAGGTGAGTTGTAATATTGTGCACCCATTAAAAACCAACATAACAAAGAAAATACCAATACATTCATGCATACCTATTTAAAACTACCAAACACTTATCCAACTTTATTAATTTATTATGGTTCTCATAATCGTAATTGTGGGTTTTTGATACCGATGACTTGAAAATCACAACTATAATTCATACACAAAATCATCATAATGAACTTACTAATTGAGTAGAATATACCAAAAATCTTAAATTCTCAAATAATCAGTAATAAAGATAGAGAAGAAAAGAATGAGCAAATTTTTAGATTGCATTGACAACTCCCAGCTTTCTCTCAATAAAAACTTTTATAAGTTTAAGGTTATGAGAAATTTAAAATTTATAAAGTTACAAAAAAGATATTTTTTTGAAATATTTATAAGTGTAAGAAAAATCCCCAAAAAAATTAACTGGGTCCAAAATGGATTGAAAATTAAAAATCCAGTCCAAATTGAATGAAATGTATGCCGCCGCCTTAACTCCTTTTGGTGAATTCCTTGCTTCCACCTTCCCATTCACTAGCTACCTAACTTTTGCAATTCTACAAATCAATTGCAACAACTCTCATATTCTAATATTTTAACAAGTTTAATCCATTAAGCTATATGCTTGATTTCCTTATATAACTTATCAATTTTAATTCTATTTTTGTTCCAAATTTCTTCATCTTCACACCAATCTAATATTACGAATATTGGTATAATATTAGGCATAATCCATAAAATCAATACTCACAAAGGAAAAATAAAAAAACAATATCAATAACTTCATAACTCTGTAGGTTCTTCGTACTTAGTAATCTCTTATGATGCTCGACACGCAGAATCTATAAGTTAGGTCCATCTAAATGACTATGTTACACCCCTAATAGAATACTATCCCCAATAAAAAAGTTTCTTGTCTCATAGGTTATGCATTACCAACCCCTATCATTGATCCCATATTAGTGTATTTCGTTTACCGACTCAGCTTTAATTAACTAGAGGTTGAAGCTCCAAGTTTTGTTGTTGATTCTCTTTACCCATCTATTACTCCATCTGAAGTCCAGAGTAGAGATAATATGAGTTCTAACTTTGAGACCATTAACAACCAATCAAATCAAAGAGAACAATAATATATGTCCAAACATCCTTTGAGAATCATCTCGTACAACAAACACTACTTTTTAAATATGTCGTGGTTCCCACAACCCTAGTTATGGAGATTAGATATTCATAATTGTAATAACACAAGAATATTCATGGAAGAAATCATAATTATGAACTTATAAGGATAAGATGAAAAGCTCTAAAATTCCACTTTGAATTAAAACCCTAAAAATCGATGTTTGTGAATTTAAGAACAATAATAAGACTTGAAACCATAGAATAATGTAATAAAGAAAAAACTGGTACAAATAACCCAATAGGAGTATTCATAGAAAAAATAAAAACCTATCCTAAACACATAAGGATTTTCTAAGTTGGTGCCTCGGATGAGGGAAGGCACAATCATGGTAACATCCCACGATCTTCCTTGGTGTTGTTAGGTTGTCTCTTAGCTTTTGCATTCTTCAACCTTCAGTATGAGATTGTGGATTTTTGGTGTGGATATGATTTCCTCTTTTCTGACCCTCTTAACATTAAACACCTACAAAACTCAAAAACTAGGCTTTCTTACTATGATGCCTTAGCACAATCCTAACATCTAGATATAGTCATGTAAAGTCTTCATCATTTCTCCTTCACACTTAGATTTTGTAACACTTGTTTTCAGAATCTCTTCCCACGATAAAGTTGTATGATAGTAGCATCAATATGTGATCGTATAATGCTTCCGTCTATATGGCACTTGAGAGTCAATCCTTTTACTCAACCCCTGATAGCTTGGCACGATGATCGTGGAATAGGCCGTCGGATGCCTCATATACCAAAACTCTCTACTTTCCTTCTCCTCATATTTTTGACCTTTAAATACCCCAAGAATACATCATATCCACATAAAATACCTTTGTATTTGCAAATATTCATAGTTTTAAGAATCAAAAGTGTCATAAGTCCATGACATATCAAGCGTACCTATAGGCTTGGGTACCAATCCATAACCAATCTACCACAAATTATATAATAATATCCAAACAATAGTATAATCAACTAGCTCGAACAAATAATAACCTAATTGGGCCCTCATACTCCCAGAAGATACAAATAATCACTCAGTAAACAACAAACATAACCTATGCCTATTTAGCCCCATATAAGACCAATAGATACAAGCGCCAAAAAATTATATTAGTGATAGGCAATTAATAGGAATGAATGAATAAAAATAAGCTAAATACTACCAAACCAATCGAGCATCATAACGTGATATATATATACATCTCATCTAGCTCACCAGTATGTAAAGTAGGATCAATGGAATATCTCTAATTCTGGCCTGTGGTTTCTATCTAGTAGGACCTATAAGGGACTCAGGATATCCATATATACTACCTGGTCATGAATCATGACTTCCAATAGTCAACCACCACCAATATGCTTTCTCCAGTACCAGAGAGATACAAGAATATAACAAGTGCTCAAAAGTGATTCGAGACTAAATAAGTAGATATCCATAGAATCTAGTGTCTGAGATTGAATTGGACTAGAATAGTAAAATATTGTATAAAGTATCAAAATTCCACTACATTGAGATAAGTAAATAGTATTAAATGAGTGAATCAGGTATGGACCCTGTCTTGGTTTGAGTTTCCAAATAATAGGCTTGTTTTTAAAAAAGTCATAAACCAATTATAAGAGCGGTATGACTCCTATTTAAAAATTAGTTTTAAAAGTGAAACATGAGAGTAAATCCCCTTTTTTTGGAAATGATAGTAAAACCAAGATTTTAGTTGGAAGCGTACCAGTAAATAAACATAAATTCGTGTAAATGCATGCATTCCATCACTAGTATCCAAATATAGAAATGCAAGCGCCAAAGAGTTTAAAACTAAGCCACAACTTTTTTAAGGCATATATAACTAACCTGGTGTCCAACTAGTATCGTAACAAAGGCCTCAGGACGAACAATATACAAAGAATATATATATCAATATTAAACTAAAAAGCTATGATAAATAAGGGCATCAAGCTGTCGGGAAGATCTAACCAAATAATATCGCCTAAATCACTAAGTATTATAATAAATCTTTTATTAGGAATCCATATTGAAAATATAAGGTCTTACAAGTATAAGGTCAAACTTATCATAACCCTACAACTATAGCAGGTATTTTAGGTTATATCGTAAATGATGCTTCTATTCTAAATTCCCTAATTAGGTCAAATCAAGATACAACTAGCTATAAACCTATACTTGATGTCGCCCAAAACTAACGTCCAAAGAAGTATGCTGTAGTCAATGCCAAATATACTAACCCAACTAGGTTAGGGTCGATTCCATAGGGAAAATATTAAACAGTAGCATAACCTTGATATAAATCACGAGTAGTACAGAAAGTAAATTGGGGACTTTGGAATTATAATTAACTAGTAACCAAATCTTGAATGCTTGGAGTTGTAAACAATAGAAGACGAACACTAGGACCATGTTCCCCCTAACTTCTCAACTCCGTAAACTTCTCATGTTCAGCCCACCTTTTTTCTACTCTACAAGTAAGGTCAACAAGATATGTATTATCAACCATCTTATGAATGTTCTGATAAATCTCACCCTTTTCCTTGTGAGTCTCGGGGCATCGCCTTATTTCTCCTTGTCTATGACTTCAGTTCAACTTTTACCATTTGATTCTTAAGTTAATTAGATGAGATGATGGTATAATATGATGAGCGTGAATCTCAAATTACTTTCTTAATCCTCTTTTCTTATTCTCAAACTCCCTTGTGAAAACATTTGTAGATACAGGATATCCCCAAGTTTCTGCAGTAGATCTAAGGTAAGTTATTAATAAGAATATTAAGGTAATGTATAAACCTCAGAATAGATGAATTTTCTACTTTCTATACATAGCTAATCAGCCAGGGTTACCACAACCCTAGTCAGGAAAATTAGTTGTTTATGTTTATGGAAGAACCCATAATAATCAATTAAGAATTCATGTAATTAATTACACAAGAATAAGAAGAATAAAATCAAAAGTCTTCAATGAAATAGTAACCTAAAATTCTCAAGAACAATGAATAGCATGTAAACTAATGTTAAGGAACGTCAAAGAATGTAACCTAATAAAAGATAAACCCTAAGGTATTTCTCGTATCTCAAAATAATCTATAAATCCTAATAAAAATAGAATAAGAAAATCAATGTCGGCACATGGTATGACTCACTCATCTACTCATAAGATCTTCTTACAAGTCGTACGGTGCCTCTTGTACCTATTCCAGTGTCTAATCTTTCAGGGGATTCACTTTCTGTTCTTCTTATGACTCATTCTCATGAGTATTACCTTGACCATACGACTTTAGGCCTTTACCTGTATCCACTTGGGACTTCTTCTTTCATTGCTATAAATATAGGTCTGCTTAAGGTTGGTCCATAAGAGTCGTACTTAGACGTTCGACTTATTTTCTTTTGAGACTGTATCTTGATGGGAACTTAAGGTTCTATTCTCTTTATGACAACTTCTCATGACCCGTATTCTCATATTAAGACTCGTATTACTGAGTCATAGCTTCGTTGTACTTAACTTCTTAGCTTGGCCTTTTTTTCTATTATGTTTAAGAGTCAACCTATGAGTCGTATGATCTTTTAATGACTCGTGAAGAGACTCGTACCATCTACATACTTTTCTTAGGTCTTTTTCTTCCAATTTCATTCTAAGTTATTATTAACCTGTTTTACCTGCCACAAACACAAAACCACCTTATATTCACTAAAACAACCTAAGTGTAAGAATAAATTCTTGGTTTTAAGCATCAAAAGTATCATATTTCCATGAAACATCAACACCCCCAACTTAGAAAGTTTGTGTGTCCTCAGGAAAACACAAATCACAAACTATAACACAAAACAATGATGCTTAAATAGGAATATCCTAAGATACCTATGGCAATGACTTTCAAATCAATTTTCAACAATTTTGTTCCCCTTTCTAGTTATAACTTTTCAAGAATCCGACTATGTATATTGATTTGGCACATAGTGAAACATAAGGAAATCCGATGATGGCATTACATTAGTAATAAACAACTAAGCATACATTGTAATGCCCCAAATCTGGTACCCAAAATGCTACACGATGCCTATGACCCCGAAGGAACATAAGCTAACCCATGACTGATATTTGAAACTAAGCACTGAATAATATACTAAAATTATGCAAAATACGTAAAATATGTAAGGCCATAAGGTTCAAAATTAAATAAAAATATGATAAAACAATGTCTGGAAATGGTACAACAAATACCAAAACAAATTTGAAGTAACTGTGTGGCATGCTATAGTCTGAAAGCCTCTAAACTGTCTGAATAAGGAGTTGATTGAATAGGTCCCTAACTAATTCCAACAACTAAATTAAACTAAAAGCTAAAATAGTAATATAATCATCATGTCCTCGAAGGATGAGGACTCACAGCTAACTCTGACTACTGAACTGAGATGCTACTGATGCTCTGGAGCTCATACTTCTAAACCTATTATATAAGATGCCATAGTGCAAATGAGTCAGAACTTTGAATGTACTGGTATGCAAGTGAGCTAGGCTGAATGCAAATGGTTAATATGCATAAACAATACTAACTGACTGACTAACATGAACATGAGAATACATGCATGACTACGTAACTATAACTGAGATCATAATAGGACTTGATACTGAGTCTACTGATATTGACCCCTGAGTCAGTGATAAGTGAGGAAAATTGATATTGTATTACTAAATACTGAGGGTCTAATACTATGTTACTGATACATGAATAACTATTTTTGACAATTTTAATTATGAAAAACTGCTCTGGTTGACTGTATCTGATAGTCTTAAAGCTGAATACTGATAACATGAGTTATGAGAACTGATATAATTGATAACATAAGTGACTATATCTGACAATCTTGAATCTGATGGAACTAGCTGAGTTTCGTACTGTATCTGAATTTGATTGTATCTGACAGTGCTAAAATCTGAATAATTATATGAGTTCTCTTACTGAGACTGAGACTGAGACTGTAAGAGGTAATCATCTAACTGATATTCCCCAAAACTCAACTGGTGGGGTCCAACCTATAACCCCAGCTGGAAGGGTGTCAATACTGTACCACTAGTAAAGACTTATTATGAGTATACCCTCGCTGATATGGAGCTCTTCTGTCAACCCTTCCTAGTAGGTAACCTAAATGAGATGTATATATATATATCCCTAAATGCGTAGGGTGCATCTCAACCTACGCTGGCTATGTAGTTCTGGAACATAAGGATTGCTTCTAAGGATCACACTCTCCACTGAATAACAGGTGAGTCCCTATCCTTGGGTTCACTCGGTGCTGAATCCTACTCCCAACTGAATAGACACTAAACTAATTAACTAAACTGAACTAATTTAACTAAACTAAACTGATTAACTAATGGTATCATTTAGCAGAGCTAAAACTGATTTACTGAGTTTCATTGACCGACGAAATGCTACTAAGATCTGAGGAATGACTGAGAGTACTGAAGTTACTGAGACTTACTGGGAATACTGAGATCATGAAGGTTACTGAACTATTGAGATTACTGAGATTTTGTGAGCCACATGACTGATTGAGTTCTATAGATCGTGACTATCTGAGAGTATCGTGAAAATATGAGATAGCTCCAGGCACACAACTAAGTTGTTGGGTATAAGTACCCCCAAGAATCGATGGAAAGAAACTGACATAACATGATTTACTCGAACACATGACCAACAACACAATTCATAATTCATATATTGAAACACTTTATCAAACATATGATATGCATAAACTTGTACATGAATGGGGATTTCATAATATCATGCTAGTTGGGCACTTTTCCTTCATATAGGCATTCAATTAAACACATGGTATGCATAGTATATGTAAACAACATTGTACAACAATTATACATCATGGTTCAATTCTAATTTCATCATTATAGGGTTTAATCGTAAGTTCACATGAATATACATCTATACTAATCAATTCCACATAAAATTGATCACCCAACATTGATTAGAATTCAATTAATCATTCTCAACATGAACAAAACAAACCCAACATGAAACTCATAAAGAAATCCATAAACTTGAAGTTAGAAAAGAGATTCTTGGGCTTCATGGATGGAAAGAGTCCATGAATGAACACTAGGCATACCTTGGTTCATAAATGCACAAAGAACAAAACCCTAGAAGATTCAATTTCAAATCAAGAACTCAAGATTCCACCATCAATTTTTAGATATTCCTTAACTAAGGTATGTGAAGTGTTCATCCAAGGGTTCCTTCCACCCTTGGAGTCCAAGAAACTATTTTAGACTCCAAGTATAAGAATTCCATATTGGGTTTGATAGTATCTATGTTTAAAAATGATTGATTGGGTTTCAATCCATTTTTCATGATGAACTTCATATAGGGTTAATTGATTTATATGTGTTACCGTATGAAATCATTCTAAAGCCTTCAAATGGTGAATTTAATATTGAAATTGTGTGCTCACATGTTCATTAGTGCTATGTGAATAATTTATGCCTTTCAAGTGATTGATGAATTAATCCTGTAAGTTGAATAGTGAAGTTATATCATGTTAGTATGTTTTTTAGTTCATGACATGCAAGTGTTTGTTAAAATGCCCCAATGAATGAAGAATGATCAAATGCTTAGTTTACATGTTTCAAGTTTAAGCCATGTCTCTTATTTTGTGCTATCGAGTCCTGGGGGTACTTATAGCCATGGTCAATCATAGTACAGTAATAGTTATGTAACTATTAGTAGCACTCTTAGTCAGTTACAAAACTCAAGAAAAACTCAGTAGACTTAGTGTTCTTCTAGTCTTGTTCAGTACTCATTCCAGACCTCAGTAAACTCAGTCAGTTAATAGAATTCAGTAATTTTTGATAGTCCACGAAACTCAGTGTACTCAGTTTGGTTCAGTTAAATAGCAATATTAGTAATAACTCAGTCCAACCTAGTACAGACTAGAAATCAGTTAAGTGTTTATTCAGTTAGGAGTATGATTTAACACTGAGTTAACCCGGGGATAGGGGCATACTTTCCAGCAGAGGGTTTGACTCTTAGTAGCAATCCATCCATTATAGAACTACGTAGCCAGCGTAGGTTGAGATATCTTCCTGTCAGATATATTGATGGTTGATAAATCTCATTCAAGTTATCTTGCCAGCGAAGGTTGAAGGAAGTGCTTCCTATCAGAGATGGCTAACTCACAACTTATCCTTACCTATGGCATGGTATTGAAACCCTACCAACAGGGGTTACAGGTTGGACCCCAATCAATTTAGAGAGTGGCATATGGTTAGGTGATTACCTCCTATAGTCTTAGTTCCAGTCTTAGTCTCAGAATAGAACTCAGTTTTGTTCTACAAATTCAGGACTTTCAAACATAGTCACTCAGCTCAGTATGGTTCCATAGTATTTAGAATTGTTAGATACAATCATTCAGATAATCAGTAATTTAGTATTCATAAACTCAAATATCGATTATCAGTATTTAGATTCAGTACTCAGTATTAACACCATCTCAATTTCAGTCTATGTATTCATGTATGTACTCTTACTCAGTCATACTCATGTTATTTAGTTATAATTGTGCATGCATATGGACCCATGCATTTCATCCTTCCTCACTGAGCATACTAGTATATTCAAAGTACTGACGCAAGATTTTCTTTGCGCTATGATGTCTTATATCATAAGTTCAGATGCACGGGCTCCAGAGCACCCTTAGCAGTTTAGATTCTCATCTTTTAAAGTAGTGGTGAGTTCTCATAGTTTAAGGACATGCTTATTATTTATAGTAATTTAGTTTTATTTTAGTAGATAAAGTTAGTTGGGGGTTTGTCCCATCAACTCCATAGTTCAGACAGTTATGGGTTTTCTAGACTATAGTATTTTTAGGAAGTTGTTCAGTTTTTCAGTACTTATATTCAATTTTGGGTATTTTGATACCGCATTCAGATTTATTTACAGATGTGAACCTTATGGCATATGTTTCCTCCTTTTTTTGCAATCATTATAGTATTTATTACATAATTATTACAGCAGGTACCAGTCATGGGGTAGCTTGTGGTCCTTCATGATTGTGAGTACCGTGTAGCATCCGAGGTACAGACTCAGGGCTTTACAAACTTTGTATCAGAGCCTAAGTTTCAATAGAGTCATAGGACGTCTAAAAAGCACATCTAGTAGAGTCTTGTGCATGGGTGTGTTGCGCGCTACACTTATGGACAAGACGTTATGAGATGTTTTAGAAAAAGTTTCCCTTTTTTAGAATTCATGTTGTACGAGTGAGCATGAGCTTCTGTTACACTCTCTTTCTAATCCTAACCACGCTTTCATTTATAGAATATGCCTCTAAAGAGGAATCAAGGAAGAGGAATGGGAGACCAGTCGGCCCCTCAGCTCATCCATCCAGATCCTTTGGGCTAGCATGTCTACCATGCTGAGTTCAGAGCAGCTTTTACCACCCTAGTTTATTCTGTAGCAGCCTAAAATGAATGCCCAGCTATCATTTCGGCCAACCCAGTGGCCAATACTACTACTTCTAGGATTTAGGACTTCACCCGAATGAACCCTATATTGTTTACCGGGTCTAAGTCAGATGAGGACCCTCAGGAATTTCTTGATCAGGTGCAGAAGGTTACTGATATCATGAGGGTAACTGCTGTTGATAGCACTGAGTTAGCCATATATTATTTATAGGATGTGGCTTACTCATAGTTCAAATAGTGGAAAGAAGAGAGGGCCACAGATGCAGTGCCCATAGAATAGAAGGAGTTTGTAGTTGCTTTTCTGGATTGGTACTTCCTACTAGAGTTAAGGGAATCAAAAGTTTTGGAGTTTATAAACCTGAAGAAGGGCAATATGACAGGAGTATACCCTTAAGTTTACTCAGTTGGCCAGATATGCCCCACATGTTATGGCAGATAACAGATCTAAGATGAGTAAGTTTGTATCAGAGGTATCTAGCAGTATGGTCAAAGAGTGCAGGACTGCAATATTAATAAAGAAGATGGACATATCCAGGCTTATGGTCCATGTTCAAAAGATAGAGGAGGCCAAGAATAAAGAAAAGGAAAAAGAGAGCAAGAGAGCGAAGAAAGTTAATTTAAGTTTTACTCAACCTAAGTTAGAGGGTGGGAATCATTCTTAGTTCTGCTCAAAATCCACAGTTCTAGCTCCGTCCTAAGCCAGTGCTCTAGTGCCAAAATTCAAAGATAGCAACAGAGATAGGGCATCAGACCTTAAGCACCAGGGTAGTGTTAGCATTGCCCGAACTAATCTTCTTTGATAGAAGTATGGCAGAAACCACTAGGGTATCTGCAGATCTGGAAGCGATGTAAGTTTTGGATATCATAAGCCAGGACACAGAGTCAGATAGTGTCCTCAGGTGGGTTCATAGAGTTAGCATACCCATCCCCCAGCTCAGTACGGTTGCCCAAATCAGTAGGACGCCTCATACAGTGCCACCAGTGGGTAGCGCCCATATGGACTCTATGCTCTTTATTCCTGATAGGATCAGGAAAGTTCTCCTAATGTGGTCACTGGTACGTTACAAGTTTATCTTTTTCATGTTTATGCTTTACTAGATCTAAAAGCTTTCTTGTCCTTTGTTACTCCTTATATAGCAGTTGATTTTGAAGTCAGTCCCAAAATTCTAGCAGAGCCTTTCTCAGTCTCTACGTTAGTGGGTAAACTATCATAGCCCAGCAAGTATACAGGAACTGTCCGATTATGATATCTCAGAAAGTCACATCAGTAGACTTAGTTAAATTAGAGATAACTGATTTTGATGTCATTTTCAGCATGGATTGGCTTTATTCCTACTATGCCTTAGTCGACCATAGAAATAGAATTGTCCAGTTTCAGTTTCTAAACAAACCTATCCTTGAGTATAGGGGTAGTACTTCAACACCTAGGAGTCAACTTATTTCTTACATTCGAGCTAGAAAAATGATATCAAAAGGGTGTGTCTACCATCTTGTTCTAGTCCAGGACTCTAGTTCAGTAACCCCTACTCTTGAATCAGTATCAGTATTATGTGAATTCCCAGTGTCTCCCTATGGGGTGCATCAATTTTATTCGTGCATAAGAAAGACGGTTCCCTCAGAATGTGTATAGATTACTCTCAATTAAATAAAGTTACAGTCAAGAACAAGTATCCACTTTCTAGAATCGATGACTTGTTTGAAGAAATTTAGGGTGCTAGCCATTTCTCTAAAATAGAACTTAGATTAGGTAATCATCAGCTCAGAGTTAGGGAATGTGGCATCCCCAAAATAACTTTCAGAACTCAGTACGATCACTTTGAATTTTTAGTCATGTCCTTCGGTCTTACCAATGCCCCAACAGCCTTCATGGACTTGATGAACCGTGTGTTCAAGTAGTACTTGGACATGTTCATCATAGTCTTAATAGATGACATTCTAGTTTACTCCTGTAGTGAACACAATCATGCAGACCATCTCAGAATAGTATTGCAGACTCTCAAAAACCATCAGCTATTCACCGAATTCAGTAAGTTTGAATTTTGGCTAAGGTCAGTAGCATTCCTTGTCCATATCATTTTTGGTGATGGCATTAGAGTTGATCCCAAAATACTAAGGTAGTGAAAAACTAGACCTGACCCATCTCTCTATCAGATATCAGGAGTTTCTTGGGTTTGGCTGGCTATTACCGATGGTTTATTGAGTGATTTTTGTCTATTACATCCCCCTATGCCCAGATTGACTCAGAAGAAAGTCAAGTTCTAGTGGCCAGATTCTTGTAAGATGAGGTTTTAGGAGTTAAAGACTCGACTTACCACAGCTCCAATTTTGACCCTACCAGATGGTTCTGATGACTTTGTTGTGAATTACAATGCTTCCAGAGTCGGATTGGGTTGTGTTTTAATATAGAGAGGTAAGGTCATAGCCTATGCCTCTAGACAGCTTAAGCCCCATGAGAAGAACTATCTTACTTATGATATTGAGCTAGAAGCAGTAGTGTTTGCCTTAAAGATTTGGAGGTACTATTTGTATGGTGTGCACGTCGATGTGTTCACTGATCATAAGAGACTACAGTATATGTTCTCTTACAAAGAACTAAACCTTTATCAGAGAAGGTGGTTGGAGTTGTTGAAAAACTATAACATGAGTGTTCTGTATCATCCGAGCAAGCCAACATAGTGGCTGACACCCTCAGTAGAATGTCTATAGGTAGTGTTGCTCATGTGGAGGACAGTAAGAAAAAGTTAGCTCAGGAAGTCCATTAGTTATCCTGGCTAGGTGTACGCTTATTCAAATTAGCATAAGGTAGTGTATGGTTGCAAAGTAGTTCAGAATCATCCCTAGTTTCCAAAGTGAAGGAAAAGCAGGATGGGGATCCCAGTTTGGTCAAGTTGAAAGAATCAGTTAAAGATCAGAAAGTTGAGGTTTTCTTCGAAGGGGGAGATGGTGTGCTGCGTTTCCAGGGTCGACTATGTGTTCCAGGCATAGATGACTTGAGGCAGTGAATTCTTGTAGAAGCGCATGGTGTGTCCTACTCATTTTATCCAAGGGCCACTAAGATGTACTATGATTTATGGGAGATATATTGGTGGAGTGGGATGAAGAGAAATGTTGTAGAGTTTATGGATAAGTTCTCGACGTGTCAGTAGGTTAATATTAAGCATTAGAAGCCTAGTAGGTCTATGTAGGAGTTCAAAATTCCCACCTAGAAATGGGAAGAAGTGAACATGGACTTTGTGACGGGATTGCCTTATACTCGTTGTCAGCATGATTCAGTTTAGGTCATTGTAGACAAGATAACCAAATCCACTCATTTCTTTCCAGTTTATACCTCATATTTAGCTGAGGATTATGCCAAAATCTATATTAGGGAGTTGGTCAGATTGCGTGGTGTTCCATTGTCTATCATCTCAGATAGAGGTACCCAATTTCTCTCTCATTTCTGGAAGGCATTCCAAAAGGGTCTTGGTACCCGAGTTCATCTCAGTATAACCTTTTATCCTCAAACAGATGGTCAAGTAAAAAGGACCATTCATACTTTATAGGATATGCTACGAGCATGTACGATAGACTTTAAAGATAGTTGGGATGACCATTTGCCTTTGATTGAGTTTACAATAATAATAGCTATAATTTTAGTATTCAGATGGCTCTATTTGAGGTACTTTATAGGAGGAGGTGTATATCTCCCATTGGTTGGTTTGAAGTGTGTGAGGCCACAGTGGTAGGGCCTGACTTTGTATTTGAAACCTTAGAAAAAGTCCAGTTGATTAGGGAAAGACTTAAGACAGCTCAGAGCTGATAGAAATTATACGCAGATATACGCAGAAAGGATCTCAAGTTCAAGATTGGTGACTATATATACTTGAAAATCTCTCCTATGAAAGAGGTGAAGAGATTTGGCAAGAAGGGGAAACTCAGTCCCCGATACGTCAGTCCTTACCAAATTCTCAGCCATTTCAGAAAGGTAGCTTATGAGATTGACTTTCCTTTAGATCTATCTTCAGTGCATCCTGTGTTCCATGTATCCTTGCTAAAGAAATGCATAGGTGACCTAGCATTCTGTAGAGGGAATAGATATTCAGAACAACCTCTCTTATGAAGAGATTCCAGTCAAAATCCTTGACTACCAAATTTATAGACTGAGGAACAAAGAAGTCCCTCTAGTCAAAGTTCTTTGGCGGAATCAGTTTGTTGAGGGAGCTACTTGGGAAAAAGAAGCATACATGTAGACCAAGTATCCTCACCTTTTCTCTGCAGACTCAGACCCAGTCTAAGGTAATAGCTTTCCTTAAGCTTATTCAGTTTCATATTCAGATTTTAGTTACAAATTTGGTAACATTTACCATTGTATGTTCAGTCATGTATCCATGCATCAATTATGCATGTCCAGTATGAGAAACTCAACTTATCAGTAATTCCAGTCATGCATTCATGAATCACGTTCAGCTATGTGCTCATGCATTAGATATGCATGTTCAGGATGATAATTCAGTGTATCAGTGATCTCAGTCATGAAACTATGTTTCCGTTCTTAATATTCTTAGTTTCTACAGTCTTATTAAAGAATGAATGTTCCCAAGGGGGAGATAATGTAAGAGCCTGGAAAAATCCTTAGCTTAATTCAGTCCTCTAAGCTTCTTAAGGGGTCTCTGACTTAGAATATTCTAGCTAAGTATTCAGACTTAGTGTCATTCTAGCCTTCAAAAGTTGGTGATCTTATTTCATGGCCTTTACATCCATTATAGATGGATATTTAGATTGATTCATGATCAGGAATGTCCATAGGTGTTACCGAACAAGTTTCAGATTTTTTGGACTTCGTTTGAAGCTCCTTTGGAATTCTAAAATAGTGGATCAATGAGATCTTGGTGCATCGCATTAACTATCGCATTGATAAATATTTTCCGTAGCTTCCAACATCAATTTCCAGTGAGTTGATGTAGACTTGACGCGATGCGTTGGCTATTGCATTGATGCTAACAACGCGGCGCGTCGGTCTGCGCATTGATGGTATAGTTTTTTAGTCATTAAAAGACTGCGTCCTCAGGGATATTTGGGTCTATTTCCCTCAATCTTCAGCCCCTAAAACACAAAATTTATCACCTTAGAGAGAAAGAAACTAAACTCATCTTTTCTCAAAATTTCTCAAGAACAAAACCCTAGAAGATTCAATTTCAAATCAAAAACTCAAGATTCCACCATCAGTTTTCAGAAATTCCTTAACTAAGGTCCGTGAAGTGTTCATCCAAAGGTCCCTTCCACCCTTGGAGTCCAAGAAACTATTTTAGACTTCAAGTATATGAATTCCATGTTGGGTTTGATAATATCCATGTTTAAAAATGATTGATTGGGTTTCAAATCCATGTTTCATGATGAAATTCATGTGAGGTTAATTGATTTATATGTGTTACCATGTGAAATCATGCTAAAGCATTCAAATAGTTAATTTAATATTGAAATTGTGTGCTTACATGTTGATTAGTGCTATGTGCATAATTTATGACTTTCAAGTGATTGATAAATAAAGTATGTGAGTTGAATGGTGAGGTTATATCATGTTAGCATGTGTTTAAAATCATGACATACAAGTGTTTATTAAAATTCCCCAATGAATGAAGAATGATCAAGTGCTTAATTTATATCTTTCAAGTTTATGCCATGTCTATTATTTTGTGCTATCGAGTCTTGGGGGTACTTGTACCCGAAAATTTAGCTGATTACTTAGAGCCATGGTCAGTCATAGTACAGTAACAGTTACGTCACTATCAGTTGATCTCTCAGTCAGTTACAAAACTCAGGAAAAACTCAGTAGACTCAGTATTCTTCCAGTCTAGTTTAGTACTCAGTCCAGACCTTAGTAAACT
The DNA here is from genome assembly GCF_002878395.1 of Capsicum annuum. Lineage (NCBI taxonomy): Eukaryota > Viridiplantae > Streptophyta > Magnoliopsida > Solanales > Solanaceae > Capsicum > Capsicum annuum. The sequence goes on from NC_061119.1 coordinate 101,196,461, forward strand.
CAGTCAATTAACAGAATTCAATAGTTTCTGACAGTCCACGAAAATCAGTGTACTCAGTTTGATTCAGTTAAACAATAATATCAATAACAACTCAGTCCAGCCTAGTACAGACTAGAATCAGATCAGTGTCTATTCAGTTGAGAGTAGGATTCAGCACCAAGTTAACCCAGGGATGGGGGCATTCCTGCCAGCAGAGGGTTTGACCCTTAGTAGCAATCCCTTTATTACAGAACTACATAGACAGCGTAGGTTGAGAGATCTTCTTGCCAGATATATTAAGGGTTGATAAATCTCATTCGAGTTATCCTGCTAATGAGGGTTGACAGAAGAGCTTCCTGTTTGAGAGTGTTAACTCACAGCTTGTCCTTACCCATGGGTTGGTATTGACACCCTTCCAACTAGGATTATAGGTTAGAACCCAATTTATTTAGAGAGGGGCATGTCAATTGGATGATTACCTCCCACAGTCTCAGTTCCAGTCTTAGAATAGAACTCAGTTTAGTTCTATAGATTCAGGACTATTAGACATAGTCACTCAGTTCAGTATGGAACTCAGTATGGTTCCATAATATTCAGAACGTTTAGATACAGTCATTCAGATAATTAGTAATATAGTATTTGTAAACTCAGATATCGGTTATCAATATTCAGATTCAGTACTCAGTATTAGCACGATCTCAGTTTCAGTCTATGTATTCATGTATGTACTCTTACTCGATCATACTCATGTTATTCAGTTATTATTGTGCATGCATATGGACCCATGTATTTTAGCCTACCTCACTGAGCATACCAGTACATTTAAAGCACTGATGTATGCTTTTCTTTACGCTATGATGTCTAATATCATAGGTTTAGACGCACAAGCTCCAGAGCACCCTTAGCAGTTCATATTCTCAACTTTCAGAGCAGTGGTGAGTCCTCATAGTTTGAGGACATGCTTATTATTTATAGTACTTCAGTTTTATTTTAGTAGATGGAGTTAGTTGGGGGCTTGTCCCATCAACTCCACAGTTCAGAAAGTTAGGGGCTTTTAAGACTAGAGTATTTTCAGATAGTTGTTCAATTTTACAGTACTTATATTCAGTTTTAGGTATTTTTATACCGTATTCAGATTTATTTAAAGATGCAAAACTTATGGCATTTGTTTTCGCCTATTTCCACAATCATTACAATATTTATTACACAATTATTGTAGCAGGTACTAGTCATGGGTTAGCTTGTGGTCCTTTGTGATTGTGAGCACCGTGTAGCATCTGGGGTATAGACTCGGGGTGTTATAGTAACATAGGTTAGGGGGTGGTATGGTATATTTTTGGAATTTATTTAGTGACTATGCTTCCTTAACACTATGCTTTATTTGGGGGTCCTCTTATTCTTAATTTTGTCTTTAATTTATTTTCACCCTTATGTCTGTCTTTTTATTTTCAAGCACATTCGTTGGACCACGTGCGGTTTTCTTTTCTCGCTTTATTTTTTTCTTTCTTCACATTTTTTTCTTTTTCTTTTATTTTCACCGCACCTGTCCTTTTTTTATTTTTTCATTTTACTCTTCTTTCTTCATACTCATTTTTCCCTACGCACCCTTATAATATCCACCCTCAACTTAGGCAATTCGCCTGAGTTGAGGTGCATAGTTTTCAAAGAGGACAAGGGTTAATACAGGTTCATTGTGGAAACGGATGGTGAGATTTGTGTAATGAAGAAATAATTCAGTTAAGGCTTAAAATTTTGGATCAAAGGGATTCATTTCACATTTTGTTAGGAATTTAGGATCGAGTGGACTCACAACAAAGATGGCCTATAATCATTTCCTACTCGATTATCCTGTACCTAGGTAAGAGCAACCGGGCAAGTTCTAGATTCCTACACACCAGGAACTCAGTAGTGCCTTACACACACTCGCACAGGGTTATACTGCAAAGTACTACTTTTCAAATTATGCAACTGTTAGCCCTAGTTGTTCTTTCCCTAATCCTAATTCCATTATTAGATTCATAGTTGACTCACACATATCACACAGTAACCAAAATTTTAGGAGGGGTATCAATGTTTCATCATAAAAATTTTCAAAATCAAACACGTTCAAGCATGATCATTCCAAACAAGGTCTACTACCACAAGAACAATTTTTTTATCCTATTTAAGGTATTTTCAGCACACACATATATAAACTAAAACAACACAAAATATAAATATGCCATTTCTTCAAATATTTCAAATTATGGCCACGGGCTTTGAAACATGGCAATTTTAGCCAGTAGTGACCTTGGTACACCCCTACCACCAACTTAAAGCCTATGCACTATCCCCAATGCATCTAAAAAAGAAATACAATGGATCAGGATTATATCGAGGCGCTCAAGGGGCCAACTCAAATTACCTCATCATATGGACCCTCAGGTAGGGTCCCACCTTCATCAACTATTGTCCTATTAATTGATAGGACTGCCTTTACATTAGTGGAATGGATTATGGCTGGATCACTTAATGATACATCGATCGGCGGATCTACATCACCCTCTCCCTCAACATCAACACTCACCGATCTTAAACTACTGGCTTCAACGTACATCTTCTATACCCTTACCTGCCAGTCTTTTACACTCAGTAGGCTATCTGTCTTTGCCTTCTTTAAGAAATATTTCTCACTACTTTGGTGCTTTCTCTTCTTTCTCTCTCTTGTTCCTTCCTTCCCCAGTTCTGAAATATCTCATATAGTTTCAATATATACTTCGGGCACAACTTCCATAACCATAGGTTCTGGAATGACCGATCTATCATATGACTCAACAACCATCTTCTTTATTTTGGCCACCTCTGACTTTACCTCTATAAAATTTAGGGTCTAGACGCTCCCCAACTAATGGGTGATCTGCTACTCGAAGGCATCTAATCAAATCTATACCCATCTATCTTAGTTCTCTAGCTTTATTCTGACCTAAGGTTTCACACCCCCTTCCATATTCCAAACTTTGTCCTTCAACATAGCCAATCTTGTCATAGCCTCATCCCATATAGACCATAAGATCATGATCAAACTAGTAGGCCTAACTCTAGGTCAACATGGTATAGACTAAATATGAGGAGGGGCACTAGGTGTAACCACTACATCTAAAGTTTAAGGCTCAGGATGTCCACTCAATCTGAACATCTCTGCTATCATCTCAACCCTGCACCTAGCTTCTTTATCCATAGGGTTTGCAATATCTCGTATCAACCCCAAATCGATGATGTTCTTAGACTTAATCAACTCATCAATTCCAAAAATTTCTAGTACCCTACAACAAAACACAACTGCATAATCATGCATGGGTATGCCAACAACAACTTGTCACCACCCACAGCTCGGTCTCTAATCTCTCGAGCTAGAAAATCTCGCACATCAAACTCGTACCCAGCTATAAGCCCAATAATCAATGCAACACGAATTAGGATGAGCACATTGTCCTAAGTAATGGGACAGAGTCTGTGTTAATCCAGTGTCTGCCATGCCTTGGCCTCGAAGTTAAGTGTATATTTTTTAATTTTTTGCGAGGTCACTCACGAACCTCAAACTACCCAAACAATATCTTCATTATTCACTGCTGTCAAACTAGCAATCCATATAAAGTGTCTAATTTTATCATCTGATCCCATATGCTTTTGAGTACTTTTTCGTATTTCATCTATGTGATACTCCATTTCACTTGTGTTCACCGGAGGTTGAAAGTTTGGTTCATTTAGGATCTGTGAAATAGTGAGCAGTGAAATATTTACCCATACTCCTTGAATAACCAACGAGGTAATTGGGTCACCACTTTTCCATAATTGCCACTGCGGATACCGCCTCGCTCCTTATACGCTGCATAAAGCTCCTACACTAGTGTAGGACTATACTTTCTTAGCAGTGTAGTCATCCACTGAAAGTCATATTATCTGAATTGAGCATCAAAATGAGTCAGCTTAATCATTCCTATAGTTTTCAAGCTTCTCTCGATATACAAACTTCTCTTAATTCTTCTGTCTGGAGTCTTCTCAGCCTATCATTGTATATGTTCTTCATACTAGGGTACCCCCACCATTCAATTATGGGCATCAAAGCAGGTGCGATAGCCACTGGTAGTTCTTAGCATCAACTTCTTTCATATTAGTATTTTTCAAACTTTCCTCCTCAAAGCTTGATTCAATCTCTCTTTCTTCCCCCCATCACTCTCATATTCATTCTTTTCATTATCTTCATCATCCTTAGAAGATGAAGATGAAGGTGAGTGTGGAGGGGAGGTACTTAGGTTCTTTATTCTTGGTCCCCATAAAGGTGTGTCCTCTGGAGTGGCTACTTTCTTTCCCCGAGGGCATTTTTCCCTTCTGTCATAGTTCTTCTTCATGGGGTACTCCACAAGGTCCCCACTTGACTTAGTCATTTCTTCATCTATTGAATAATGAGTGACCTTGGGATCCAGCTTATTTGGGGTGTTCTTCTTTGAGAAATCACCTTTGGGATCCATAGTATCTATATACATACACTTATTAGTAAATGCTAAGAAAAGGAAAGAAAAACAAATAAAATAAGTGTCAGTGTGCATGATCTATTCATGGTATGACTAGGGGTAAGAGTCGCATGAGCTGGGTACGACTTGTATGACTGAGTCATTTGATAAACAATATAGATAAGGATATTCACTGGTCTTCCTACAAGTCCTCTTAACCAGTCGTAAGGAAAAGGTATGACTCCTTACCAACATTCGTAAGTAGACTAGAAATAATACTCTGATATATGTCAACTCCTAGGTCAATAAAACTTATGTGTACGCATCGTAAGGGTTGGATATGACTCTCTTAGGTGTGTCGTACCCATATCATAACCTACACTCAGTTATACATCTATGTTGTTAGTGGTTACAAGTGTCATCACAACTTGTTACTTATGGGTATGAGTTGTAAGGGGTATCGTATCCACTGCAACATAAAATTTCAACTTATGAGTTGATTCCAACACATAATCCCCACACTACCCTTTCATTGTAAAGCATTACCACAATATTTTAGTCAGACAACACATAATTTCAACACATTATATCAAGTTCAAACCCAACTTCCATTTTAAGCTTAATTTCCAAGAACTAGGGTTCCAAATTTAAGCATACACATATATTCAACTTCAAAAAACTCTACATTTTCAACTTAGATTCAATTTTGACTCAAAATGTAAAGCAATTAAGTTAAAACAAACTTACTTGAATTGTTGAGAATGTAGGTTTCTTGAGTTTTCAATTTTCTTCCCCAAGTTCTTAGGAAATTCTTGCAATGTTAGAGATTCCGACAAATTGATGTGTGTTTTAGAGTGCAATCGTGGATTTATAGCTTAATGGTTGGTCAGCAATCGAGGTTTGAAGTTATTTGGATATCGGGTACTAGTATCGGGTGCCTTATTTTGTTTTAAATAAAGTGATCTAGGCCGGGTTGACCCGCGACCCTTGATCTGGTAAGATTGGGTATGAGTATATGTATGACTCATACCTAGGCTTATGGGTCTTTTCCTCTACTCGTAAAGATCTGGAACCTTACATAAGTTCTGGAGTCGATACAACACAGTGTGATGAGTATTACCTAGAGAGTACGACTCATCCTTAGAGTCATAAATACTCCAAAAACTTTTTCCTGGATCTGAATCAATTCCCAGGTCCTTACGACTCTTGATCAAGAGTTGTAACCTTAGGATACGACTCATGAAGCATCCGTATGACCTATCTTTTTTGAATTTTTTGGCTTTATTCTGCAATCTTTAGTCCTGCACACTGAACAAACATATTACCTTATAAATAAATAATTACAAAACATAGTTGCCTCCCACACAGCGCTTTATTTAACATTGCAGCACAACGAGGATAAGTTGGATACTTAGACTTCACCAACTAGCCTTATGGGTTGCCTCCTATGTAACTCTTGATTTAACATCGTGACATGATGTAATTTCCTTGGTTACTCAGATTTCACCAAGGTTAATCCCAAAAATTACACTTAATTCTTTAGTGTTACCCATATAATGCTTTACCTTTGCCCATTCACCTTGAATGGGGCTTCACCATCACACTTTAATTCCAAAGCACCATATGGGAACACTTTTAGCACAGTAAAGGGACCATACCATCTAGACTTTAACTTACCTGGAAATAAGTGAACCCTTGAGTTGTAGAGCAATACCTGGTAGCCTTTTTCAAAGATCCTTTTTTTAATCTTGTGATCATGATGCAACTTCATCTTTTCTTTGTAACGTATAAAACTTTAATATGCCCGGAGTCAAAATTCATCCAACTCATTTATCTTGTTCATCCTTGACTTTGCTGCATCTTTCCACTCAAAATTTAGCTTCTTCAAAGCCCATAGTGGTTTATGTTCAAGCTCAACAGGAAAGTGACAAGCCTTTACATACACTAGCTAATAAGGTAAAGCACCAATGGGGGTCTTAAAAGCTACTCAGTATGCCCATGATGCATCATATAACTTTTGTAACCAATTAGTCCTATTAGAATTTACTATCTTTGCCAAGATAGACTTGATTTCTCTATTGGACACCTCAACCTATCCACTAGTCTGTGGATTATAAGGTGTTTCCACCTTGTTTTTCACTCCATACTTCTCAACTAACTCGTGAATAGACGATTCCAAAAATGTGGCCCACTGTCACTAATGATAACACGCGGTGTGCCAAATTGAGAAAATATGTGCTTTTTCAAGAATGCATTAACACCACATGCTTCATTATTGGAGAGTGGAACTGCTTCCACCCATTTAGAAACATAATCCAAACACAAGTATATATTCATGCCAAATGAACTCAAAAAGGGTCCCTTGAAATCTACACCCCATATATTAAACAATTCCAATTCTAAAATAGGAGTCATAGGAAGTTCATAGCATCTAGAGATGTTACCTTAGCATTGACATTGATCACATGCTAAAGCGAAATCATGTGCATCTTTATAATTTGGTGGCCAATATTACCCAAATTGCAAGATTTTTTAGGCTGTGCGGGTTCCTACATGATGACCCCCAACTGGTGAAGAATGACAAGCCTCAAGTATAATCATCATCTCCACCTTAGGTATACATCTACAAATAATCCCATCCACATAAAGTCTAAATAATTAAGGCTCATCCCAAAAAAATTTCCTTACCTCATGTATAAACTTCTTTTTCTACTGAAAGGAAAGATCTTTTGGGACTAGATCACTGGCTAGATAATTTTGTAGAGTCTACAAACCATGGAATTAGATCTTACGAAGCTACTAATATATTATTATCTAAAAAAATGTCATCAATCTCGAGACCATCTTAAAGAGTTCTTATAGCTTCCTCTTCGAGTCTAGACAAATGATTCAAAACTTTATTCTCAGTGTCTTTTCTGTCCTTAACTTCGAAATCAAATTCTTACTACAAGAGGACCCACCTAATTTGTCTAGGATTTACATCTTTCTTTGACATAAAGTACCTCAATTCTGCATGATCAGTGTGCATAATAACCTTTGTCCCAACAAATGAGACCTAAACTTCTTAAAGGCAAAAACCACTGCCAATAAACTATTCTTCTGTGATGGCATAGTTCTTTTGAGTAGGATTTAGTGCATTGCTAGCATAGTAGATAGGGTGAAGAATATTTTCTTTTTGTTGGCCTAGTAGATCACCTAAGGCCAATCCATTTGCGTCGCAAGTAATCTCAAATGGTAAGGACCAATTCGCTGACATTATGATAGGAGCAGTCATTAAATTTTCTTTCAGACATTCAAAAGCATTCAAGAATGCTTCAGTAACTCAAATTTCACCTCTTTCTCAAGAATCCTACAAAGAGGGTTGGCAATCTTGGAGAAATACTTGATGAATCGTCTATAAAACCCAACATATTCTAAAAATCTACGAACACCCTTCACAGAAATTGGTGGAGGTAATTTCTCAATTACTTCAATATTTCCTTTATCTACCTCAGTACCCTTTTTTGAAATTTTGTGTCCAAGCACAATAGCTTCTTTAACCATAAAATGGTAGTTTTCCCAAATAAGTACCAAGTTGCACTCCTCACACCTTTTAAGAGCATTTTCCAAGTTAACTAGGCTGTCATCAAAAGAATCATCAATGACTGAGAAATCAGCCATAAACACTTCGATAGTGTCTTCTACCATGTCAGAGAAGATTGACATCATACAACTCTAAAATATGGCTGGAGCATTACATAACCCAAATGGCATACATCTGAATACGAAGGTTCTATAAGGTCAAGTAAAGGTCGTCTTCTCTTGGTCTTCAGGCACAATAGTGATCTAGTTGTAGCCTGAGTACCCATCAAGAAAATAGTACCATCCCCTGCCAATAAGTTTATCCAGTATCTGGTGTATGAAGATCATGGGAAAATGTCCTTCTAAGTCTATTCATTACATTTTCTGTAATATATGCATACTCTCCATCCTGTGACTGGCCTTATCAACACTATCTCATTCTTTTCATTAGGAACAATAGTATTACTGCCTTTCTTTGAAACACATTATACCGGACAGACCCACTTGCTATCAATAATAGGATACAGTACACTAGCATAAAGCTACTTGATTATGTCTTTCTTCACCACCTCCTGTATAGGAGGATTAAGTCGGCGTTGATGTTATATACTTGGAATACAATCCAGTTTAAGTTGAATTTTATGAGTATAAAGACTAGGCAGGATACCCATAATATCTGCAATGGACCAACCAATGGCCCTCTTAAATCTCTATAGCACTGATAATAAAGCTTCTACTTCTGTCTTAAGCAAGTCAGTTGTAATAATTATCGGCAAAGTGTTGTTTGCCCCAAAAAATACATATCGCAAATAAGAAGAGAGGGCCTTTAGCTCTAAGACCTATGGCTCCTCAATAGATGAGGAAACAGGTGGAGTGGTTCTATTCTTCAAATCAAAATAAAGCTTCTTTGGTTCATAAGTATGAGAACCACTCCCATAGAGTGCACATACCATCTTGTCATAATCATAAATACCATAACTATCAAAGTTCATGATCACGACTGCTAGAGTTTCAACACTTAACCTCTCTTCAATAGGAACAACATCAGCAACACCATCCTAAATAGTCACTAGATCAATATCATAGAATGAATCTATCTACTCATCATGAACATCAATCACAGTACCACTCTTAACTTATCAGGCTGCTTCATGGATTTACATATATTGAATAACATGTGTTCATCATTAAGTCTTAGCATCAGATGTCTTAGCTCCAAATCAATCAACGTTCTTTCTGTAGCCAAGAATGGTCTTCCAAAAATAGTTAGGACTTGAAATTCCACTTCACAGTCTAATATCACAAAATTAATAAGAAAGATGAAAGATGCCACCTTCACCAATACATCATATAGAATACCAAATAGCTTGTTCATAGTTCTATCTACCATTACTAGCCTCATGACGAATGATTTAGGAGATCCCAACCCCAAATATTTCAACACTACGAATGGCATAATGTTGATGCTATTACCCAAATCACATAATGTATGAGTGACATTGAAATATCCAATGGTGCAAGGTATAGTGAAAGCACCAGGATCCTCCTTCTTCTCCACTAATGATCTAGTAGCTACAACACTGTAATGATGAATATTTTTTATTGGCTCATAACTGACTGAACTCTTCTTGGTTATTAAATCTTTCATAAATTTTGCATATCCTGGCATTTTCTCCAATGCCTCTACAAGTGGTATATTGATTGACAACTCTTATAACATTGATAAAAACTTCTAATACTTGTCCTCCTCTTTCTTATTTTCTATCCTTTAAGGAAAAAGAGGGCGAGGCCTTAAGATTGACATCAAAATAGGCTCCTCAACCATGTCTTTTCCTTTGTTTTTCTTGCTACTACTCTCTATATCAATAGAACCATCATTCTTTTATTTCTCAACAGTGGGTATAAGTGGATCGATGGTGGTTATACCACTCTGAGTGGTAATGGCATGGCAGTGGCTATCATTCTTTGGATTTATCACTGTGTTACTAGGGAGAGTGACAAGATTCTTTTTATTTACTGTGGCTGACATCTGTCCAAATTATTGCTCCAACTGTTTGATTGCGGTAGCATGTGACTCAAGTTTCTGATTTAGCCCTGACAGATTTGCCTTAATCTCCTTAAGTCAAATTTCTTGACTTTCCTGTCCTTTGACTAATTTTGACAAAAGTTCCTCCATTATGGATTCTGAATCACGACTACCTGGTGGACATACTTGTCACTCTTCTCTTTGTAATTATTTTTCCACCTCTAATTACCATCTTTCTCTACTTTTATCTCTATATCTGTCATTATAATTGTTCCAACCTTGATTTCCTTGCCCTTGGGATCATAAATCCGCCAACCTACTATCAAGATACTTTTCTTCCTCTTCAGATTCAATCTAAAAAGTTCTAAAATTAGATCCTTGTGCTGAAACTACATTTACTTTCTCAGCACTTATTATGGCAAATTATTCTGTAAGCAGCCCAATATCAGTCCAAAGTTATACAATATCTTCTGCTACAAAATCATGACCATCTGTATAATTATTAGCTTCTCTAATAGAACATGTACCTGCACCACAGTTAGCATCTCTTGTATTCCAACCTCTATTATTCACTTAAATATCAGCAAGCATATCCTGCACAACTAACATCGAAGATGCATGAATGCACCTCCCAAAATTGTATCTGCCATTGCTCTAGAGCTGACATTTAGTGATTTGTAGAAGATTTCCAACAAGTTGGGCCTTGTAATTCTGTGATTAGGCACCATGCTTAGCTTCTTCTTGAATCTAAACTATTCCTTATATATAAATTCTACAGGTAGCTTTCTAAAATTGTAAATCTCATCTTTCAACTACAATATTCTTCTAGGAGGGAAAAATCTATTCAAAAACTATCTTTGTAATTCATATGAAGTAGTGACTGAACCTCTCAAAAGTTCCCCTTACCATAGTGATGCTTCACTTGTCAATGAAAATAGGAACAACCTTAATCTCAAAGTTTCCTGACCTACCCATGAAATAGTATATGATGTTAGGTCCCAGTAAAATTATCGAGATGCATATTCGCATCATTAGTTGCTGATCCCAAAAACACACCCTTCAAATTCAACAATCAGATCATAGTTTTAGTAATATAAAACTTCACATTAGGGGTAAAGCAGGAGGAATAATAGTTCCTATTTCAGTAGGTTTAACATAAACCATATCCCTTTTATCATTATATGGGTATAGGTGTTGATATACAGGAATTAAAGGAGCTATGGCTATATGAACTCTGTCTCGATGCTCGTACCTGTCTTGGACTGGTTATTCTTCATTGCTAAGGTAACCCAGCTTCTTCAGCTAGTCAGGCATGCTTGGCTAATCTTCTCTCTTCCTTAATAGTTATTATTAATTATTGTGTCTATAATTCTATAATATTCTGTGGATCATCTGGAGCATACGAAAGTGTTGCATTGGGATCAACAGGTGGATTAGGAGGGTCTTGAACCCCAGTAGGAACACCATCACAAACGTTTTCCTGACATTTTTTTTGGGTTTTTAAAGAATACAATCAGGCTTTGTATAAAAAAGGTGTAAGGGATTGCCTCTTCTCCTAGTGTTTGACATACAACAGTGTATGCCAAATCAAGAACAAAAAATAAAACCAACGAACTTCACCAACTCAATTAACTACTCAAAACTTCTTCCCTGACAACATTGCCAAAATTTGATGTCGCCCAAATCTAACCTCTAAAAAAGTATGCTACGGTCGATGCCAAATATAGTAACACAACTAGGTTTGGTCTATCACATTGGGAAAATGTTAAATAATTTATTAACCTTGATGTAATTCAAGAGCAGTGCGAAAAGTAAATGGGGGGATTATGGAATTATCAGTATCTAGTAACCAAATCTTGAATGCTTTGAGTTGTAAATAATAGAAGATGAACACTAGGACTGTGTTTCCCCTGGCATCTCAACTCTATAAACTTCTCGTGACATATAACGTCAACAAGATTTGTATTATCTACTGTTAAGTGAACATGTTGATAAATCTCACCCTATACCTTGTGAGTCTTAGGGCGTCGCCTTATTGCTCCTTGTCTATGACTTCAGTTCAACTTTCACCTTTTGAGTCTCAAGTTGATTAGATAAGATGGTGGAATAATAAGATAGGTGAATCTCAAGTTATTGTCTTAATCCTCTTTTCCTATCTAAAACTCCCCTGTGAGGACATTTGCGAATACCGGCTATCCCCAAGCTTCTATAGTAGCTCTGAGGTCAATTATTAAGAAAAAGATTAAGATACATGCATAAACCATAGAATATATAAATTACTTACTTTATTTATGTAGCTAATACACTAGGGTTCCCACAACCCTACTCAGGGAAACTAGCTGCTCATGTTTCTACAAGAATCCATCATAATCAATGAAGAATCATGTAATCAATTGCACAAGAATAACAAGAATAAAATCCAAAGTCTTCAATTAAATAATAACCCAAAACTCTCAAGAACAATGTAAAGTACGTAAACTAATGTTAAGGAACATCATTGAATGTAACCTAATAAAAGATAAACCTTAGGGTATTTATAGTATCTCAAAATAACCTAGAAATCCTAAGAAATACGGAATAGGAAAATAATGTCAGCATAAGGTACGACTTGCTTGTCCACTCGTAAGGTCTTCTTACAAGTCGTATTTGTCTCTCCTATCTATTCCAGTGTCTGATCTTCTAGGGGTTTCACTTTCTGTTCTTCTTTTGACTAATGCTCACGAGTCATACCATGACCATACGAATCGTGTCCTTTACCTATATCCACTAGGGGCTTCTTCTTTCATTAATCAAAACATTGGTCTACTTATGGTTTGTCCATACGAGTTGTACTCTGACTTTTGACTCATCTTCTTTTGAGACTTCAATTCTTCATGGGCTCATGAGGTTTTGTTCTCTTTAAAATAGCTTCTCACAACCTGTATCCTTATCTTATGACTCGTATGACTGAGTCATAGCGTCTCTATACTTAACTTATCATCTTGGCCTTTATTTCTATTATGTTTACTAGTCAATGTATGAGCCGTATGATGTGTTGATGACTCGTGAGGAGACTCATACCATTTGGAGACTTCTCTATTTTAGTTTTTTTTTTTCAAATTTAATTCCAAGTTATTATTGACCTATTTTGCCTGCAACAAACACAAAACCACCTTATATCCATTAAAACAACATAAGTCCAAGCATAAATTATTAGTTTAAAGAATGAAAAGTGTCGTGTTTCCAAGGCACATCAATACTATAACCCCTCTCCCCCACCAAACATGCAATCTATAAAATGGACAATCTCATAGAGAATAGCATACCATAGCCTACCTCTTATATGAAAAACAATCTCAAACCATCCATAAATTGCTTGCCTCTACTCCTCAATATCTTAATAGCATTGTGCTATCAAAGTCATGATACACATTAATAGGACTAAAATGAGACCCGCTAATCAAATTCTAAAGTTAAACCTATCATAAGGTCCCTCGAAGGTTAAGGGATGCATGCTCAAAAATTAAGTACAAATAAAGTCTCGGTTGTGGATCAAAACAACCCAAAAAGCTAAGGAAAACAAGAGTGAAATCAAGAATTAAATGGAGATTTAGATTGAAAACTTATGAAGAAACTAATGGAAAATGATCACCTCAACGTGCTATACTCACCCCTAACTCCAATTTATAATATCCTATAGTTTTCCAAGATAATGGATCCATTAATGGTGAAATAGGACTTAGAAAGTGATGGATATTCTGGATGACAACAATATATAGGCCTAGGGGTCCTTTATCATAAATCCATGATCGAAACTATGAACACGTGACCCCACCATCCTAAATCTTTATGAACACAATGGTTCCTTCATGCATGCAAAGAAAAATCTAAATTGAGTCATACCGACCCTCCTTTGAAAATGCAGGAGGAGGCCCACATATGAGAGGGTCAAAAATTTGATACTTCACGAATGTTGCCAACTCCATGAAAATGCAAAAAACAACCTTGGCATACACTTGGTGCGGCTGCAATAGGAAAATAAAAGTTTTAATGTACTCCAATTAGTTTCTTGAGATTCATTTAAAATCCATTCCTGCAATCGAACTATGCTACTATCACAACCCAAGGCTACCCTAAAGTCATAACACGATGCTTAAGTTCACAAGCAAACCCAAGATAACCTATGATCTGGCACAAGCTGTAAATACCAAAAGAAGGAAACAAAACACCATACGGAAGTCATTTAAAAGTATATGATAATCAAAAATAGTATCAAAGGTAACTTAAATACATCGTTGAAAACATGTCTAACTGACGGACTATTTTGAGAGCCTCTAAACATGATTAGTTGTTGGGACAGGTTAACAACTAACTATAACTGGTTAAAATAGCATGAGGTAAAGATAATGGGATGAATAAATAATATAATAACTAGTCCTTGACTGATAAGGACTTGCCAATGCTGCAATTGAGTATCATATGAACAAATTAAGTATGATCAGGAAACTGAACATTTGCACCTATGTCATAAGACAACATAGCACAAACGAGAGTATATGATCAGTACTTTGAATGTACTAGTATGTGAGATAAAAGATAGCTTATATACATAAAGGTACTGAGCATGATTGCATAAATATGAAAATCGAAAGCAAGACTAAGTATAAATATGTACTAGAATAATTTGAATAACTGAATAATTGATATACTGAACACTTGTTCAAGCAAACCTGAACTGAACATCATTAGAATACTAAAATAGAAATTGTGGGAGCTAACTAAAAAATGACATACCACAATTTGAGCTTATCAAGGGTCCAAGCTATAACCCAGTTGAAAGGGTGTCGGTTCTTTGCAAAGGGTACCAACACTGGCTAGCGTGGATCTACTAATTTTGATATCCCAAAGGACTAAGGTGTCATGCCTCTACTGGTGGGGGATGCCTTATATCATATAGTAGAAACATAGTTCTAGAACTTAGGGAATATTACTAATTACTCATGCCTAATAGATGGGGCAGTCGACATCACTGTATTAACTCGGTGATAAGTATTACTCCCAACTGAATGACTCAGAAATATAACTAAAACATGTATTGATAACTAATATGGCCAAGTCATGGGATTAAGAGAAAATTACAATAAATGTACAATATGAAATACTCATTTATGTGTGAGCTGAGATATGCATGAGTTCCTAATTATCGAGTGTTCATGATACAGAACAAACAAGGGAACACGAAATCACACCCCAAAACATTCCACAAATCACAACAAATTGTGGACCGAATGTGGACCTCTCTCGGATTCACTATCTAGAACAAGAAAGAAGAGGATACAAGGTGTTAATACACCAAAACATCTAGCAAACAACAAGTTTAGCAACACAAGATAAAGCTCCACAATATTACAATAGCAACAAGAACAAATGGGTTACATTAACAACACAAGAAGCCTAAACACAAACAATATACAAGATGGATAGTTAGACAAGTGTTGATGTAGTCTTAATAACCCAAGAGCATATTCCACTCTTGGACCTTTAACACTCCACAGAACAAACAACTAACTCTTACAATTGATAAAAGAGAGGAGTCCACCACCCAAGCACTAACGTGTCAAGCAAAATGCAACACATAAGAGAATCCACCCTTATGCTATGCCATAGTTTTGGGTGTGGACTCTCTCTCTCTAAGAGGAGTGTTATTTCTTCAACATTCATAAAAACTACCACCTAAAACCCTACAATGTTTAAGTTATATTACATTACAAAATAAAAGACGAAAGACAAAGACTCTTTAATGAAAAGGGCTCCAAAAATAGTCCATGGAGTGTGCTTGGGATGATTTTGGGCCTCCTTTACACTTAGAATTGTGCACTTTTTAGGTTGTCTTCAAAATACTCAAAAAGTGTCCATGATCGTGATCGTAGTCGTATTAGTTCATAACCCACCAGCAAAACTAATACAACTGATCATAAAAATTATAAAGTTGGCCATAGTAGGGGAAATTCATGAATAGTACTCAATATTCCAATAATTGATTATGATATGGAAAATGGAGATTATCAAATATATGGAAACACAATTCTCATAAGGGAACACATTTTCATAGTACATAACAAAAAAATTGAGAGAAAGAGTTGATAAAATTCATATTTAACTTGAAGACCCAATAAAACGAGAAAAGGATTTACATTTGTAGATTTAGGGAATTCTTAGGACTCAATGGGTTGAAGGGACACATTGATGAAATCCCACATACTTGAAATCAACCCTTTGAAGAGATCTTCTTGGAATCTGAACTTGATTGATGAAACCTAGTTTGCTTTGAGGAAGAAGATAATTGCTTTATTTTACTAAGGAAAGAGATTTATGAAGTTATGAGAGGTTAGGGTAATATTTACTCTTGATAAAAAATGTTTTAGAAGGGTAATTGACATGGGTTTTGGTTAGTAAGGGCCAAAAATTACCAAAAAACCCTTTAAATTATATAGGAATTTAGGGTTCCCAATGATTATGACTCACCCTATGACTAATCATGACTGGTTATGAGTCGTAGTCTGAGTTGTAACTTGAGACTCTAAGTTTGAGCCTTCACTGTCCTGATTACGAATCCCCTTTCTATGACTCGTTATGGCTAACCACGAGTCATGAGGAACAGTTATAGTTTGAGACTATATTTCTTTATTAATCACAGTTATGGTAATGGGTCCTCTTAACGATCCATTAGGATTAATAATGAGTCATAGTCTTGACTCATTTTCTTTGGGGTGAGGCTAGGGATCCTTCACTATCTTGTAAACGAGTCTACACCACGACTCATTATATCTCATAATGAGCCATGATCTAGACTCATTATCAATGGGACAAAAGATGGATCCTTTACTAGAGTGACTATGATTCATATGTGATGACTCATCACGTGTGGCAATGACTCACTACCAGAGTTGTTATCACGATAGAGAGGTCCTATGAAAATTTTATGTAACTCTTTGTCAACACTTCAGATTAAGGTGAGAATTGTGGCATTGGAACACAAATTTTATGACCAATCTTGACGAACTTAGATCTTGAAAATTTGGTGTATTACAATATCTCCCTATTGGGATCATTCATCCTCAAATGAAATTATATTGACTGGAATAGTAGGGAAAATTGAGATCATGCACTGAACCCTTATGAGCTGAATCATGGCTAAACACTTGAACCTATAGGTGATACATGGACTAGACTAAATTCATGAATGTATGCTATGACAAGAGGGTTTATCTTGATGAATTAGGACAGAGAGAAAGAGAATTAATTAGTTAAGGAAACTATTACCTCAAGCTTGAACTAGGTTCATAGAGAAAATATAAGGGTACTTGGCTGGCATATTAGATTTTTCTTCCCATGTAGCTCCCTCAACTGAATAATTTCTCCACCAAACCTTTACTAAGGTAATTTATTTATTCCTCAACCTATGAATATAATGTTTAAGGATTTCAACTGGGAATTCTTCATAGAAGAGACTATATTCCATGCTCACACTCTCTAAAGGAACTACTGAAGTAGGATTACCAATGCATTTCTTTGGCAATGAGACATGGAAGACTAGATGCACTGATGCTAACTCTGCAGACAACTCTAACTCATAAGCCACCTTCCCAAAATGGCTCAAAATCCTATATGGACCAATATAGCAGGGACTGAGCTTCCCATTCTTCCCAAATCTCTTTACCCCTTTCATGGGTGAAATTTCCAAATACACCAAGTCACCAACATCAAACTAAAGCTCTTTTCTCATATCTACATAGGAATTTTTTATCTTTCGCCTTCCTTGGACCAACTAAACCTTTTCCATTACCTCATATACTAAATATGGCCCTATCAAGGTAACTTCTCCAATCTTAAACCAACCAATAAGAGACCTGCACCTCCTACCATAAAGATCTTCAAATGGGGCCATCTGAATACTTGAGTGATAGCTGTTATTGTAGTCAAACACAATCAAAGGTAAATAGTTATCCCAACTACCCTTGAAGTCGATAACACAAGCCCTCAACATGTCCTATAAGGTTTGAATTATCCTCTCTGTCTGGCCATCGACTTATGGATGAAAAGCCATACTGAAATGAACTAAGAAACCAAGACCCTTCTGGAAAGCCTTCCAAAAAAGAGAGGTAAATTAGGTACCTATATCTGAAATGATAATCAATAAGACTCCATTAACTTGACCAAATCCCTGAGATAGAGTCAAAAATAATCCGTGGTTGAATATGAAGTACTGACTGGAAAGAAATAGGCTGACTTAGTCATTCTATCCACTACGACCCAAATAGGATCACACTGATGATACGTATGAGGTAACCCTATAACAAAGTCCATACTCACTACTTCCCACTTCCAATTAGGGATGCTGAATTCCTAAAGAGTACCACTAGGATTTTTATGCTCAACCTTAACTAACTGGAAATTTGGATACTTAGTCACAAATTCCACTATATCCTTATTCATACTATTCAACCAATAGACTTATCGCAAATTATGATACATCTTAGTGGATCCTCGGTGAATATAATATCATAAACCATATACTTCAGCTAACATTTGGTGCCTCAACTCATCCACATTTGGAACACATAACCTGCTTTGACAACTAAGTGCCCTATCTCTCCCTTAGGAGAAAATTTCAACCTTTTCATCCCGGACTGCCTTTTTTAACTTAACTAAAAAAGGGTCTTTATCTTGATTTTCTTTACCTTAAAAGCCAAAGAAAATTCAGAACCATTCTGAACCTAAACACTCTTTTTGGATGAATCAACCAACCGAACACCAAATCTATCAAGCTAATGAACCTCACCATCTAAATATTTCTTATTATCCTCAACATGTGCAACACTCCCTATAGAAAATGAACTAAGGGCACCAACCACAACATTGGCTTACCTGGGCGATACAACACACTCATATTATAGTTTTCAACAATTCTAACCATCTTTTCTCATGGATATTTAGGTATTTCTAGGTGAACACATACTTCAAACTCCTGTGATCATTACAGAAATCAACATGGACCCCATAAAGGTAATACCTCTAAATCTTTAAGGCAAAGACAACTGCTCCAACTCAAGTTCATGAGTCAAGTAGTTTTTGTCATGAGGTTTTAGTTTTCTAGAGGCATACGCTATAACCCAGCCTCATTACATCAACACACAACCAAAAATAACTTTAGAATCATCATAATAAACTATGAAATCTTCTGAGCCCTATGATAGGGGAAAAACTAGAGCAGAAGTGATTCGAGTCTTCAACTCCTGAAAAATTTCTCACCAAGAATCAAACCACTAAAGTTTGACTTTATTTTGAGTCATTCTGTATATTAGAGAAGCTATACAATAAAATACCTCAACACACCATCTGTAGTAATTAGCTAAACCTAAGAAACTCCTAATATCTAATAGAGAGATAGGTCTAGGCAAGTTTTTTACTACTTTAGTCTTTTGAGGATCAACTCAAATACCATCACTGCAAATGATTTGACAAAGTAAAGCTATTTATTTCAACCATAATTTGCACTTGCTAAACTTAGCAAATAACTAGTGATCTTTGAGGGTCTGTAAAGTAATACTTAAGTGATATGCTGCTCACTCTCACTATGAGAATAAATAAGAATGTCATATATGAAGACTATGATGAATATGTCCAAAAGATACCTTAACACCCCATTCATCAAGTCCATAAAATTTACAAGAGAATTCATTAGTCCAAAGACATAACTATAAATTTTAAGTGACCATACCAAGTTCTAAAGCCTATTTTCTGGATGTTACCTTCTTGTACTCTAAGCTGATGATAGATGAATCTGAGGTCTTTCTTATATAAAAAATTTGCCTTGAAGCTAGTAAAATAACTAATCAATCCTGGGGAGAAGGTACTTATTTTTTATTGTGACTTTGTTCAGCTGACAATAGTCGATGTGCATTCTGAGGGAACCATCTTCCTTGCACTCGAAGAGGACTGGGGCACCCCACAAAGAGACACTAAGACTAATAAATCACTTATATAGCAGATATTTCAACCATTCCTTCAGCTCCTTAGTATTAACTAGAGCCATTCTATAAGGTGGAATTGAACTAGTTTAGGTATCTGGAAGAAGATCTATTCTAAAGTCAATTTATCTCTCAGGAGAAACTATAGCAAGGTATTCAAGAAATACTTATACAAATTTATTAACTATTGAAACAAACTTAAGACTTGGAATTTTAGAACTTGAGTCCTTGACTCAGACAAGTGATATATACAACCTTTGGATATTATCTTCCCCTCCTTAAGGCAGGAGACGAATTAACCTATAAGCACTAAGGTACTACCCTTCCATTCTATGACTGGATCATTATGAAACTGAGATGGACTATTCCATTTCCACAGTCAACTGAGCATAACAAGAGTGGAACCAATCCATGACAAGAATGATATCAAAATCAGTCATCTCTAATTCTATATGATTAGTTCAGGTGATTTTATGAGATACTGAGATTGGGCAATTTCTGTACACCCATCTAGCTATAATGGAAATACCAACTATGGAAATACCAACTAAGTTACACACTGAGAAGTGTTATTTTAGGAGTTTAGGACTGATGCCAAAGTCTACAGCTATATAAGGCGACATGAATAAAAATATAGCTCTAGGGTCTAATAATGCATATACATAAATATGAAAAACCCATAATGTACCAGTAACCATAGTAGGAAAAACTTCCTGAACCTGTCGAGTGTGAAGGGCATACAATTGGTTCTGGCACAACCCATTAATGGCTCTAGAAGTGGTACCCTGATGAGTTGGGTGACTTATTGGGACTGAGGAAGAGTTACTTTGGCTTGTTGACAATAAATCCTACCCTTCTACATACCCTTTAGACAATTCCTTATCTTGTGGCCTATCTTTTCATACCCAAAACACATATCACTACCTACCAAAGACTCACAATTATGGTTCTTACCACACCTTTGACAAACTGGGCTGGTACGACCACTATTCATACTACTCGGAGACTTAGAGCCTGGTGCTCTATAACAATTTTCCTATTTAAACTTAAGCACAAGAGAACTGGCAGAAGATGGGGATGGGGCTGAAGATCTATGGAAGAACTGAGAATAATTCCCACTATTGGACCTCTTTTGTGAAAAGTTAAAACTACTAATTCTAGCCCTCTTATTCTCCTTTTGCCTTTCTTTGAGTTTCTTCTCCTCAATCTGTTGAGTATGAACCACCAACTCGGAGAGGTCCATCTTCATAATCAACATAGTTGTTCTGCAATCCTTGACAACATCCTCTAAAATACCAGATATGAACTTACTCATCTTGGCCCTAGAATCTACCACCATATTTAGAGCACACCACACTAATTGAGTAAACTTGAGTGACTAATCCTTGACACTTATGTTACCCTACTTTAAATTGATGCACTCTTGCACATTAGCTTCTCTTAACTTGAGTGGAAAGAACCTATCTAAGAAAGTAGTAGAAAACTCATTCCATTAAATAGGCCCCTTTCAACACCCCTGTCCTTCTTTCATTACTTAAACCAAGTATGGGCTACCTCTTGTAATTGGTACGCAGCTAAGTTAGCACTATTACTCAGAATAACTGAAACACCCTGGGTTTTGCTCCTCGGAAAATTTCTTAGGTTTTGAGTCTTTTACTGATAATATGAATTACTATATGATCTATATGGTGAGAATACGAGTTAGGTGTCCCATCTCGTATGTTTTCCAGTGTTTGGTGGGTGAATTTCTAGTGTGGTTACAATTTACTAGGTACGGGTCATATGGTTGGTGATGGTTTAGTTGGTTGATCCTTCACCTAATTAGATATTTTATAACTTAACTTGGATCTAATTATGAATAGCTTACCATGAATCATGAGGATAGGGTACGAGTGGCATAGTCCAACTTCCAACTCTTTTTGATTTTCTTATGGATATGGGTTAAGGAAACTTGTCATATGCTTAGGTATAAGTTGGTCTATGTGGTGGTATATTGTAAAGTGTTGGTGTCCAAGTGGCTGTCTAGGGTACGAGTGATGGGTACCACTTGTATGTTAGCATATGGTTTGGGTGGGGTAGTCATACCCACCTATAGGAATTCTTTTACAGTTTATGTTGGGGGTATTCTAGATATTTCCCTTCTTAACCCATTATGACCCCATGACCAAAGTACCTATTGGGACTTTATTTACCCTATTATTCCAATCTTAAATATTCAAAAACTCTCTTAAATATCTCTTAAGTTCTTGGCATAAACAAACGCTAGGGTTTCCTTCAAGGGGATTAATTAAGGCTCTAACGGATGATTTCTCTTCTACTTCTTTGTAATCTAAGGCATGTTACTCCTCCATCATTGTTAGTTCAACTAAATCCATATTTTAATAATTTTTTTTCATGGTTTAATTATGGGTATGGTTTGGTTTTGAATTATATGTTGGGGAGTTTTGGTTATTAATGGTTGACTTATATTTTCCTATATTCCTACTTATGGTTTTCATATTATATTGGTGGTTTGAATATGTGGTTGAATGGGAATGGTCAATTGGTACTTGGTTTTGTTTTTTCAAAACTATATGCCCTCAATATGTTTAATAAAATGCCTATGAGAATGCTTTTATTGCATAGTTGGACTTTTATTGAAAACTTTCTATGGTATAAAATGGTAATTGAACAAAAATTGGTTATATAGTTTTAATGGCTAAATTTTAAGGCCTTGATGGCCACAACTTTGATTAAAAACCTTTTTAGATATATGAGAATACCCCAAGTGAATCTAATAATGGAACCTACGGGGTACATAGGAATCCCCTAAGTGATTCGCTAAGGATAATGCATGCAAGCTATAGTCGGTATGACAATACCACTTCTTATAGCCTTGGTTAATATTACATGGAATTAGTGGTTTGGTTGTGTTCTAATGGTTTTAATTGGAAAATAATACAGGGTTGTGAAGCTAACTATAAAGGTGTGAGTCAAATGAACGGACATTGAAAACTCATGTTTACCGACTTGATGATTGGTCATGGTGACCATATACTTGGAGGGAATATAAGAATCCCCTAATTTATATTTTTATATATGTATCATGGAGGGTTAAGGGTATACGGGAATCCCATAACCCTATGATATCTCTGATTCGTGCGGCTACACCTACTGGGGCCTATTTAGGGTATAACACTTGACCGATATAGCCCATGAGTGGTTCTAGGATGGTTAAGCTATACATACCCAAGTTAATAATAATTTTAAGGGCATTCTAAACTCGGTTCCCTATCCCAACATGGATTATATATATATACATATATATGGATGAATGTGAATACATATGTTTATTTACTTAGTTTCAAATATTGGCATTGTTTTACTCTTATTCGGAGTGCATTCTAGCATTCAACTTCTAACCCATCTTCAAGTATGATCTACCCATGCGATGTAGGAACTAACCATACTACTCCTCTTACTCAGTGATTAAATTCGAGAATAAATTAGAGTTGGATTAAAGTGGTGAGCTTTCATACTCTGGAAGGCTTTATTTCATGTTATGATCTTGTCATCATTGTTTGGTTATTTCTTAGCCTATGGTTTTGGCTATGGTCAGGGGCATGTCCTGACTGGATACTATTTTACTTTTTGATAGAGGCTTTGTAAGACTACTATGGGTTGGTATGGGTAGTGTCAGTATTGGGGTCAGCCTTGGCATTGGTATTGGAATTTTAGATAATTCCAGTTGATTGCACTCCTTTTATGACTGTTCCATTTTTGTATGTTATGTATATATATGTTTGGAATTTATCCAACTTATAGTGTAGGGCATTTATCGTTAGGTATTGGGGGTGGTCTTCAATCTCGATTGGGCTTAAGGCACCAGACACGACTAGGCCCTAGTTTGAGTTGTGTCATATTGGTATTAGAGCCCTAGGTGTATGGTCAATTGGGATTCGACAAAGCTGTGTTGAGTAGAATCTCCTTTAAGGGTATTTAGCATGCCACACTTATAAGGGAGAGGCGACAAGGCATTTAGCCATGTTTCTCTTTCTTATGTTCTATTTTCAAGATTTAGAGTCTAAGTCCTGCAATCTTCTTTAATTTCCATTTGTTTGCTTTTTAGATCATTCCTCAATGATATAAAGTTCATGAAAACTTCTCTGTCCCAACTGGGGATATTATTGATGGGACACACTCTACTCATGGGATCTATACTTGGTCTGGGGTTTCCATTCTGGATTATTTCGGAGTTCTACCAATTCTCTCTAGTATATCTCAGACTTCTCAGGTTGATGTGAGAAATATTGAATTATCAGTATATCATATATTGGCATAATTTGTATTTGCTCAGTCTAAACATAGTGTACCTATTACTCTATCTTTTGTGGCCATAAGGGTTGGCTAGTACATGATGTTTAACCCTTCAATCTTTACACTAAGGTGGAAGAGGATTCTCAGGGTTTTCTGGATAAAATGAAAAATATTTTTAGGGTTATGTATGCCATGAATATAGAAGGGATGGAGTTTGCAGCCTACCAACTGAAACATATGGCGTTACAATGGTATAATGAATAGGATAAGGTGATGGGTGACATTAATGAGTCATCACTGTGGTAGGTCCCTCTAATGTATTTTTAGACCACTTCTTTCCTCATGAGTAGAGGGAAGTGAAAGCGGAGGAGTTTGTTAATCTAAAGCAATAGAAAATATCGGTCAAGGGGTATGCTTTAAAGTTTCACTAGTTGCCTTGGTATGCTTCAGAGATAGTGTCTGATATGAGGCCGCCCGGATAAGAAATTTTAATTTAGGATTATATTGTTAGTTGATCCTTAAAAGTAAAGCAGTGTATATGCAACAAGTAGAGAAATAGAAGAAGTAGGCTGAAATAGTGGAGTAGTATGGCAAGAAGATTATATTCTCTTAGAAGAGT
Source organism: Capsicum annuum (assembly GCF_002878395.1). Taxonomy (NCBI): domain Eukaryota; kingdom Viridiplantae; phylum Streptophyta; class Magnoliopsida; order Solanales; family Solanaceae; genus Capsicum; species Capsicum annuum. The sequence continues at coordinate 101,221,442 of NC_061119.1, forward strand.
GGTGGCCAATAGTAGAGTGGCAGGGATGGTGGTAAGTGACCCAGGAAGAGGTGGGCCAGCTTTGGGTCTTATTCGACAACTATTTTTCCCTACCCATATTCATTAGGTGAAAGGCATTTCAATGGTGGTGATAACTTTAGGGAATAGGGTGCCCAATCTAAGTCTAGTGGGGCTCAGTCAGCTCAATCATGTCTTTTTTACAGGTTCTGTGGTCTTCTACATAGGGGTTCCTGTGATGAGGGAAGGGATAAGTGCTTTGACTATGGTTAGTTGGGACATATGCTTAGAAACTATCCTATTTGTATGGTTTCCTCTAGGGCAAATAAGGTTTCGGTTGCTTCGTCTAAAGCTCTAGCACCAAAGGGTGCACTATCTAGTTTTGAAACTGGTCGAAACCATCTTTATACATTCCCTTATGTCATTATTGGTATGTTGCAACTCCTTTTAATGATATATATATTTATTTAATTTGGGGTCCACTTTCTCTTACATTACCCCTTTTATGGCGGTGCATTTTGGTTTTGGTCCCAAGTATGTTTCAAACCCTTTTTTTGTTTCAACCCTGGTGAGTGACTCTATGATTACCTATAGGGGTATGTGGTATCTTTTGGTAGTAAATAGACTTTGGTAGATATTTGTGAATTAGATATGGTGGATATCAATATTATTCTAGGGATGGATTGGTTGCACTCGTTCTACAGGTCCTTAGATTGTCAGACCCGTAAGGTCATCTTAAAATTTCCTAATGAGCCTATTATTAAGATGGTAGTTCCCAAGATCCTTGGGGGAGGTTTATATCATATCTTAGAGCTCAGATATTAATCTCCAAGGGGTGTCTTTATCATCTAGTCTGGGCTAAAGATTCTAACTCGGAGGGTCCTTCTTTGTGTTCAGCTCCGGTGGTGAATGAATTTATTAAGGTTTTCCCTGATGACCTTCCTGGTGTTCCTCCAAATAGGCAAATTGAGTTTAGGATTGATCTTGTTCTGTACACTTATCCAATTTCTATTCCCCTTTATATAATGTCTATGGTTGAGTTGAAGGAGCTTAAGAAGCAATTAAAAGATCTTTTAGATAAGGGTTTCATCTATCCTAGTGTGTCCCTGTAGGGTGTACCGATGTTGTTAGTGCATAAGAAGGATGTTTTTTTTCTAATGTGTATTGATTACCGACAGTTGAATAAGGTGACGGTAAAGAATAAGTTCCCTCTTCCAAGAATAGATACTTGTTTGATTGGTTGCAGGGTGCCAAATACTTTTCCAAGATTGATCTTCAATCTGGGTATCATCAGCTTAATATTAGGGAGATGGATATCTCTAAGACAAATTTTCATTACAAATTTTCATACCTGGTGTTGGAATTTTGGGTTCTTAGTGATGTTATTTGGTTTAACCAATGCCCCAACAATGTTCATGGATTTGGTGAATCGGGTCTTCCTTCAGTTTTTGGACTCATTCATTATTGTATTCATAGATGACATTTTAATGTACTCTAAGAGTAAGGAGGATCATTTTGATTACCTCCATGTGGTGTTACAGACCTTGATGGAGCATCAGTTGTATGCCAAATTCTCTAAATATGAGTTTTGGTTGAACGCTGTCACTTTTAAGGGTCATATCATTTCTAGTGAACGGATCATGGTAGATTCGTAGAAGATTGTTATGGTTAAGAAGTATCCTAAAACCACGACTCCAATCGATATTCGGAGCTTCTTGGGTTTAGTTAGCTACTACCGGTGGTTTGTGAAAAGTTTTTCTCATATAGATTCCCCATTGACTAAGTTAGAAGAAGGTAAAGTTCTTATGGTTTGATGCTTATGGGGGTAGTTTTGAATAGCTGAAGGATAAGCTAATTGATGTTGGGTGTATTTATGCACCTTAGTGTTGCTATCTTAGCTTATTTAGCCCTTTTTTTAGGGTAATTCTTGTGATTTATTTTTTGATGATGGTATAAATAAGCATCTAAGTATTCAAGTGTGTGTCTACAAGGTGAAAAGGTATTTTCAAGAAGTTTGGGTTCAAATTGATCATTTAGAGTCTAGACAAGAAAACTAGTTTTACTAGCTTGAGCTTGGTGTTGTTCTAGTTGATTTCAATGGATTGTAGTAGGTGTATTAAGTTACTAATGGTCTTATTGTGTAATTATATGTGGAATAACTTGTTTATAGTTTTCAAAGTTCAATTGGATTAAGCTAAAAGTGAAAACATAAGTTAAAGACTAATGTGGGCGAGCCTAGTTTTAGCTCATGTTTTTAGTTTATCGTTATGGATATTGTGTTGTTTTGAGCTCTTATATTTGGTTTTTCATCAAAAAAGATTTTTGATGAGATTCTTATGATGATATATTGATGAAATACATTTTGGAACACAAAGGGAAACTACACCAAAAGGTGTGGGATGGAAGACAAAGCAAAAGACTTAGTGTTGGCATCGAAGGAGAATTCCAATAAGCCTATGCGATTTAGTTTTGAAGTAATGCTCTCCAGACATAATTTGCAATGCCCAACATGGCTTATTCAATGAGATATTCCATGCCACGTTCCACCAATTCCTGTAGGCCTGACCAACGCGGCGCGGACCAAATCCCATACTTGGCCGAATTGCAATTGACTATAAATAGGACTTTATACTCATTGTAAACTACGTTTTGACATCTTTGGGAGATTATAGAGGCTGATCAACACTAATTTTAGAGTTTTTATCTCTTTTAATTAGTACATTCATTGATAAGCAATCTAATGAATGAAGTTTGGTAGCATAGTATGATTGTTCAAAGAGCTTCAACCTTGGTATTTAGTCTATTGATTGTGTCAAGTCTTTACTTCACGCACTATATACTTTAACTTTAGTTTACAAGTTTTAAACTCTCTTTTGGTTACACTTTGTATCAAGTTAATCTCAATAAGTGAGCTAGAACTTAATAGTTGTTGGAACTAGTCCCTGTGGGATCGATACTCAGCTTTCTTTAAGGCCACTATATTATTTGGTAGACCACGTACACTTCCGTGTGCGCATCGGCGCAGCCAAGATTTTGGTGCCATTACCGGGGACTTATAATTTGGCAACTATTTTTATTTTAGTTTTACTTTTTAGATTTCTTTGGTGCTTTACACTTGGTCTTGTTTTTCTATTTGCAGGAAATAGGTTTTTAGGCTAGTAAGCTGGCAAGGATAGGGAATTGATTGAACCAAGCCTTAAAACCGAGCAATGCTTTTATCAAATAAGGAGAAAAACAATCCTTCTCCCCCGTATTCCGTATATAGAAGAAGATTAAGAAAATCCTGCTCTCATTGATGAAGAACAAGTAGCCCGCAGGACAGTTAGAGAAATGACAATCCCACTTTGAATGAATTTGGCCTCCCCAGTTCAAAAACTAGCTGCGAAAGGTAATTTTGAGCTCAAACAGAATATGGTGCAGCTTCTGATTAGCAGTGGACAATTTACCAGTCTTTTGGATAAAGATCCACAAGTTCACCAATGAAACTTTCTGGAGATTAATGACACATTCTTCCCTATGGATGTGTCAACTGATTTTGTAAGGCTGACGCTATTTCCCTTTTCACTATTAAGGGAAGAAAAGAAGTGGTTGAATGTGAGCTGGAAAATTCAATCACTACCTAGGCCGACTTAGCTTAGAGATTCCTCATCTAATTTTTCCCTTCTACCAAGACTATGAGACTTCCATTGAGAATGTGTGCTTTAAGCAGAAGCCAAATGAAAATTTATATCATGCTTGAGAGTATTTTAGTGCTCTTCTATGGGACTACCCATACCATAAACAATCCAATAAGGTATTAGCTCATACTTTTGTTGAGGCACTTGACCATAACATAAAGATTTTGCTAGATTTAGTTGCAGGTGGTCAAGCTTTGTAGATAATGTATGATGAGCTATATTCTTTATTGAATTGGATTACACAAGGAAATATAGAGTGGCATTCATACTCAAGGAGTGCTACCAAAAAGGTTGTAGGTGTTTCGGAAGGGGATCAGTTTACCGCAATATCTGCTAGAATTATTGCATTACAAAATTAGTTGACTACATAGCTCAGCAGCATGAAATTAGGTGCTACACCACCTGCAACCGCAGTGAATGCAATTTATTAGACAAGCACTTGGTGTGTGGTGTGTGAAAATAGTGGCCATTCAGCATATACGTGTGCTGCAAATCCTGAGTATATGACGTTTGTGGGTAATATTCAGAGGCCTAACTATGGGAACACCTATAATATGATGTGGTAGACTCAGCCACTAAATCAACAATGGAGTGCCTAGTAGCAGTAGTTTCAGCAACCACAAGCTCAAGAAAATCAGTTTGCAAATAGAAATCTGGAATAGATTATGAAACAAATTTTAGCTGCTCAAGCACAATTGGTAGCAGATATAAAATGCCAACAAGTGGCTACAAGGAGCTTAGAGTTGCAAGTAGGTCAGATAGCAGTAGAATAGAGCACTAGGCCGTAAGGTGGGTTACCAAGTGATACTAAGAAGCCTAAACAAGTCATGATAATCACTTTGAGAAGTGGAAAAGAGATGAGTGAAGAACCTCTAAAGGCAACTAAGGAAGTAGATGTAGATAAAGCTCTCACCTAGGTAAATGACAAAGTTGCTGAAAATTAGAGGAAGTCTGAGTACTCAAAAACAAAAGTCAATGAAGAGGTAAAGATGATCCCATAACTACCTTTCCCACAGAAGCATATAAAGGCAAATGAGGATAGATGCTTTAAGAATTTCTTTGACACGTTTAGAGAGCTACACATTAACTTACCTCTATTAGATATTTTGTAGGAAATGCCCAAGTACACTAAGTACTTAAGGGATATGGTTGCTAATAAAGTGAAGTTACAAAATATGGAGGCAGTATCACTCATTAAGGAGTGTAGCTTTATGGTGACTCAAAAGATGCCTAAAAAGGTTAAGGACCCTGAGAAGTTCACTTTTTCTATTCAGATTGGAACAAAAAAGGTGGTGCAGGTACTTAGTGATTTAGGGGCGAGCATAAACTTGATGCCCCTATCTTTGTTCAACATATTGGACTTGGGAAAGCCTAGACCGAGCTCTGTGCAACTACACCTAGCAAACAGGACCATAGTCCATCCTGAAGGAGTGATAGAGAATGTTCTCATAAAGGTTGGTAAATTTATTATTCCTACTAACTTTATTGTTTTAGATTTTCAGGTAAATGAAAGAGTACCAGTCATTTTGAGATGCCCATTCTTAGTGATAGAAGGAGCTTTGATAGATGTAAGAGAGGGCACACTTACATTGAGGTTGGAGGATGAAGAGGTAATGTTTAAAGTGTACAAACTGCTTAACACACTATTCCATTACAAATACTTGTGCATGATTACTGTGATTGAAGGGCATAAGTATTGGGTGGTGGATATGGTTCAACAAAATACCTCTTTGAACTTCCTCATTGAGCAGCCTAAGTGACAACCACCTAAGCTTAACATGATACAGATTGATTAGCCTAAAAAGTCTATTATTAAAAAAGCTGTTGGCCTTGAGAGTTCACACTGAAGAGATATGAAACAAATAAGAATATGGCCTTCAAGTGTTAGGAAAAGGATGAAAAAATGTGGATGAGTTATAGTTCGATCGTACCACGACACTAAATCAGATGCTGCTTGGGAGGAAGCCCAACTTAAGTAGGTATGTTTTATTTTTAGTTTTTAGTTTTTACTTTACGTAGTTTTTATTTTTATTGAGCGATAGGTTGATGGGAAGTTTAAGTACTGGAAACTTGAGCTAAGGAGCATGGCAAAGACTAAGTGTGGGTTCCCCGAACCCTCTTGATGTTTAAAGATGCTAGTAGCTAGGACTAAAGGCCTCATTAAGTATTTATATCTCTACTTCTAAGTATACTTTGGAGACAAAATAGATTTTTAAGTTTAGGTTGAGGGAATTCCCATTTTTAAGAGCAATTTAAAATTTTTTGTGTTAGGAATAAATAAGATGTTCTTGTTGGTGCTATATGTGACTACATGATGTAAGTATTTGGTTGTAAAAAACATATTGATTGTGTGAATTTCTACTTTTTAGACTCTAAGGGTCATGTTTATGACTCTTGAACTTGTTGGCTTACTATTGAATTCATGCTATTATTTGGTTAAGAATCTATGATGATCGTACATAATTTAGACATGTGCCATATGTGTGTGAGGTTGTTTGTATATTCCATCTTGGATGTTATGTCTAAAACTTACCTGGTGTGTATGCAAAGCAAAATAAAAAAGTGTGGGTTTAGGAGATGATATAGGCATTTGTTTGATAGCTTTGTTTTATACCTTATTTTTACCTACCCTTGTGCATAATCCTAGTTAAACCCCATTGAGACTTTAGCTTTTTCTTTGGCAACCTCATATGTAGCCTAATCCATTCCTTGATTGACCTTAATTTGATCCAAAAACTTCTAAGCGCTTTAGTGTAAACTTAATTAAGGAGGAGTTGAAAATTCAAGAAGGGGAAATGTGAAATCAAAGGTCCCTAAGTAATAGTTATTGGTGTGTAAAAATTGTTTTGTTGTGGTTGGGAGTTAGAGAAATTTATGCTTAAGAAATTCTCATTTTTATGCCCAGTTGTGTTATAGTGAAATTATTTTGGCCTTGGTCCTCCTTGGATATTGTGCACCTCAACTAAGACAATTGCTTAAGTTGAGGGTGGCTATCATAGGGGTGTGGAATGTATAATGGGTGTGAAGAAGGGTAAAATCGAATGATATGCACATAAAATATACCTACCATAGTATATGTGAATGAGCTTAATAAGATGGGGCAAAAAAAACATGTGGGTAGACAAATGTAGTGTAATTTATTTGTTAGATATTGGTAATTGTCAAAAGTGATGTATTAAAGCGCTTAGGAAAGATAGTCATTATTAAAATAGTTCTCATTCGTCCCTTACCTATATTACAACCATTAAGGACCTTTTTATTGTAATATTCACTATTATGATATTAGTGGAGTACTACACTAAGGGAAAACATATGGTTCATTATGTTTAACTTGTGAATTCCTTGTGAGAGTGAGCTTAATTTGATTCTTGTACCCAATTGGTGAAAAGTAGCATTATGTGAGTAATTATGGGTAACTCTCTTTTTGTAAGGGAATATTTTTTATGAATGTTAGGTGAATTTTATGATGTCCTTGAATGAACAATGTGCATGAGTTTGCTAACTAGGTGAGTCAATTCTTGAGGCTAGCATGCTTGCAAGCAGTGTTCTTGAACTTTCAATTATGTACATAACATGCATAGTATAGGAACTTGTATTCTATGTAGTCAGTATAGTACTAGCTTGAGTGTATTTCTTGTAGTAGAAGTGTGGAGTCTTCTCATCTTATGGTTCTTTTAGTAAAGAGTTGTTCGAGGAAGAACAAGGCTTTAAGTTGTGGGGTGGTGATGTTAGGTGAATTTATGCACCTTAAAGTTACTATCCTAGCATATTTAGCCTTGTTTTGAGGATAATTCTTGTTATTTATGTGTTTATGATGATATAAATAACATATAAATTTTCAAGTGTGTGTTTACAAGGTCGAAAGGTGTTTTCAAACAAGTTCTGGTTCAAATTGATCATTAGAATCTAGATGAGAAAATGAGCTAGGTGTTCATCTAGTTGATTTAGATGGATTCTAATGTGTGTATTGAGTTCATAACGACCTTATTATGTAATTATATGTAGAATAACTTGTTTATAATTTGCAAAGTTCAATTGGATTAAGACAAGAGTCAAAACATAAGTTAAAGACTAATGTGGGTAAGCCTAGTTTTACCTTATGTTTTTAGTTCATCATTAAGGATATTGGATTGTTTTGATCACTTATATTTGGTGTTTAATCATGCAGGATGTTTGGTGAGTTGATTATGATGATATATTGATGAAATATATTTTGGAACACAAAGGGAAACAACACCAAAAGGTGTAGGATGGAAGACAAAACAAAAGACTTAGTGTTTATGTCAAATGAGAATTCCAGTAAGGCTACGCGATTTGGGTGTGACGTGATGCTATCCTAACTTAATTTATAATTCCCAACGTGGCTTAGTCCATGAGATATGCCATGAGGTGCGCCATCAATTCCAGTAGGCTTGACTAATGCGGCAGGAACCAAATTCCATACATGCCATATTTCCTTTGATTATAAATAGGACTTCATACTTATTGTAAACTACTTTTTGACATCTTTGGGAGCTTATGGAGGATGCTCAATAGGAATTTTAAGGTTTTTCTCTCTTTTATTTAGTACATTCATTTATTTGATTATGTATTCAAGTATTTGGATCATGCTTATGTTGGTTAGTGGCTAAACGTCCCCTTTCTAGGGTTAAAGCCAAGAACATGACTACTATCGTTATGAATTAATTTTGTTTGATTTGCTTATCATATTTTGTTGTTTGTTTATCCTTGTTTTAACTATTTTAAGGATTCGTGGACCTTAGAATATACATATTGTCGACCTTGTGATCTCGAGAGGGGGAATTGGATGATTAAACATGGGGATAAACAAAGTAGGGTTCGTATTCTTTTATAATATAAGGAATTTGAATTAGCAACTAGGGAAGGGATGCACCTGGAGGTCTTACTTGGTTTATATGTAGGATGATAGCTTTAAGCACTTGATTGGATTATTAAATCCCTTCTCAATGAAGTAGTTATAATGTCCAAGTTAGGTAGACAATTAGAGGACGGAAGACCATGATCATGTGATAAACCATACGAATCAACAACTGTGATACACAATGTAATGAATGTAGTATAATAACATAGAATGATTGTTCAAAGTGATTCAACCTTGTGCTTTACTCTATTGATTGTCTCAAGTCTTTACTTCACGTACTGTTTACTTTAATTTTAGTTTACAACTTTTAAACTCTGTTTTGGTTACACATTGCATCAACTTAATCTTAATAAGTGATCTAGAATTGAATATTTGTTAGAACTAGTCCCTGTGGGATCGATACTCAACTTTCTTTAAGGCTACTATATTACTTGGTAGACCATATACACTTGCGTGTGCGCTGTCAAGTTTTTGACCATGGTGATGATGTTGGGCGTATTTATATGATGTCTTTGAATGAACAATGTGCATGCGTTTGCTAACTAGGAGAGTCAATTCTAAAGGTTATCATGTTTGCAAGCTGTGTTCTTGAGCTTTTAATTGTGTACGTAACATGCTTAGTGTAGAACCTTGCATTCTGTGTAGTCATTGTAGTAATAACTTGAGTGTCTTTCTTGTAGTAGAAGTGTGGAGTATCCTCATCTTATGATGCTTATAGTAAAGAGTTGTTTGAGGATGAACAAGGCTTTAAGTATGGGGTGGTGATGTTGGGTGTATTTATGTACCTTAGTGTTGCTACCTTAGATTATTTAGCCTTATTTTGAGGGTAATTCTTGTGATTTATGTGTTGATGATGGTATAAATAAGCATCTAAGTGTTCAAGTGTGTGTTTTCAAACAAGTTTGGGTTCAAATTGACCATTTAGAGTCTAGACAAGAAAACTAGTTTTACTAGCTATAGCTAGGTGTTGTTCTAGTTGATTCAAATGGATTCTAGTTGGTGTATTGAGTTCCTAATGGTCTAATTGTTTAATTATATGTGGAACAACTTGTTTTATAATTAGTAAAGCTCAATTGGATTAAGCTAAGAGTCAAAACATAAGTTAAATTCTAATGTGGGCGAGCCTAGTTTTAGCTTATGTTTTTAGTTCATCGTTATGGATATTTTATTATTGTGAGCTTTTATATTTGGTGTTTGATCATGCAGGATGTTTGGTGAGTTGATTATAATGATATATTGATGAAATACAAGCTGGAACACAAAAGCAAATAAAACTAAAAGGTGTGGGATTGAAGACAAAGCTAAAGAAATAGGTTGGCGTCACTAACTTTGGCTCTTGTTTTGACTTTTCCTGATGGCATTGATGGTTTTTTGGTTTATTATGATGTATCTTGTGTGGGACTTGGTTGTGTTTTGATGCATTATGGCAAGGTGATAACCTATGCTTCTAGGCAGTTGAAGGTGCAAAAGAAGAATTATCCTACTCATGTGGTATTTGCATTGAAAATATAACATCACTATTTGTATAGAGTACACATGGATATCTTCTCTGATCATAAAGGCATGAAGTATATGTTTACTCATAAAAAGCTTAACCTCAAGCCAAGGAGATAGCTTTAGCTTCGCAAGAACTATGACATGAGTATTCACTACCATCCAGGTAAAACTAATATAGTTGTTGATGCTCTTATCAGGTTATTCATGGGGAGTCTAGCTCATGAGGATAAGGAGAAGTGGTAGTTTTTGAAGCACTTTCACTGTTTGGCTAACCTTGGAGTTTGTCTCCTTGACTCTAAGAATGGTGGGGTGTTTGTTCAGAAAGTGGCGTAGTCATCTCTGGGCACTGAAATCACAGAGAATTAGATGTTAGATCTTATCTTGTTAAGGATCAAGGATGATGTTTGTGGGAAGAAGGTGATCGCCTTTGAGATTAGTGGTGATGGTACTTTGTGGTACCAAGGGAGGCTATGTGTTCCCGACATCTATGGTTTGTAAGAAAAGATCTTGGTTGAGGCACACGAATCATCCTATGTTGTTCATCCTGGTTCAACAAAGATGTATCATGACCTTAAGGAGATGTATTAGTGTAATGGGATGAAGAGAGATGTGGCTGATTTTTGAGTACATGAGGTCCGAAGGATTGTATCAAGAAATAGAATTTCCCGAACAAAAATGGTAAGTGGTCAATATGGATTCTGTTATCAGTCTTCCTCGGTCTAGGAATCAGTTTAATTTGATTTAGGTCATCATGGATAGGATGACAAAGTCGACTCACTTTTTTCTAGTGACGACTAATTTTTAAGCTAAGGATTATGCGTGGTTGTATCTTCATGAGATTGTGAAGCTCCATGGGGTTCCTGTCTCTATCATAGTTGATCGTGTTAAGCAGTTTACATCTCAATTTTGGCGATTGTTTCAAAAATGTTTTAGGACCAAGGTGAGTCTGAGTACTGCCTTCCACCCACAGTTGGATGGGCAGGCACAAAAAACTATTCAAATATTATAGGATATGCTTCGTGCGTGTGTAATTGACTATGGTGGTAGTTGGGTTGAGAATTTTCCTCTTATAGGGGTTGCCTATAATAATAGTTACCACTTTAAAATTGGGATGGCTCCATTTGAAGCCTTATTTGGTAGGAGATGTAGACCTCCTATTGGGTGGTTTGAGCTCGGTGAGCCAGAAATATTTGGCCTAAATTTTTTTCACCAAGCCATGGAAAAGGTGAAGCTGATTCGAGATAGGCTTAAGACTGCCCAAAGTCTCCAAAAGTCCTATGAAAATATGAGGCAAAGAGAGTTAGAGTTTGAAGTTAGGGATAGGGTGTTCTCAAAGGTGTCTCCTATGAAGGGAGTGATGTGGTTTGGTATGAAGGGGAAGATCAATCCCTAGTATATGGGTCCTTAATTAGTTTTGCATAGGGTTGGTAAGGTTGCATGTGAGTGGGAGTTGTGTTCTAGTTTGAACACCATTCATTGGTGTTCATGTTTCTATGTTCAGGAAGTGTATGGGTGATCCATTTCAAATCGTGCCTGTTACATATATTAGTAACTCAGATTCTTTGCCCCATAAGGAGGTCAAAGTTAATATCTTGGATTGGCAGGTTCGTCAGTTAGGTACCAAGGATGTAGCTTTGGTTAAGGTTCTATGGAGGAACCACAATGTTGAAGAAGCTACTTGGGAAGCGGAGGTTTAAATCATGCTTGTACTGCCTTGTTTAATCATCCAAGGCTGAATGATCTAAGTAGTGAAGAATTGAAACACTCTGGGTTCTGGTCCTTGGAAAATTTTCTAGGTTTTAAGTCTTTTTATGATCATACAACTCACCTTATGAGCCGTATAGTGAGGGTACGATTCAAGTGACCTATCTCATATGTTGGCCAGTATTTGGTGGGTGAGTTTCAGGTATGGTTATAGTTTGGTGGGTATGGGTCGTATGGTTGGTGATGGGTTGGTTCGTAGATCCTTCACTTAATCAGAAATTTTGTAACTTAACTTGGATTTGATACGAGCTGCTTACCATGAGTTGTGAGAATAGGGTATGAATGGTATAGTCCAACTCGTATTTTTGACAGTGTCCAACCCCTTTTGATTCTTTTATGGGTACTGCTTAAGGGTACTTTTCGTATGCTTGGGTACGAGTTGGTCTTGGTGGCCGTATATTGGATACTGTTGGGGTCCAAGTGGCTTTCTAGGGTATGAGTATTGGGTACCACTCATATGTTAGGGTACGGTTTGGGTGGGGTAGTGATACCCACCTGCAAGAATATTTTTACAGTTTAAGTTAGGGGTATTCTGCATATTTCCCCTCTTAACCCATCATGACCCCATGACCAAAAACCCTATTGGGACTTCATTTACCCTATTATTCTAATCTTAAACACTAAAAAATCTCTCAAATCTCTCTCAAACTCTTGGGTTAAGCAAAGCCTAGGGTTTTCTTCAAGGGGGTAAATTAAGGCTCAAAAGGGTGATTTATCTCCGCCATCTTAGTAATCTAAGGCATGTTACTCCTCCCTCAGTAATAGTTCAACTAAATCCATGTTCCAACGAATGGTTTTTATTATTTAATTATGGGTATTGTTTGGTTTGGAATTATATGTTGGGGTTTTGGTTATTTATGATTGATTTATATTTTTTCATATTTTTACTTATGGTTTTCATATTATAATGGTGGTTTAAACACGTGGTTGCATGGGAATGGTCAATTGGTACTTGGTTTTGTTTTTTTGAAACTATATTCCCTCAACATGTTTCATAAAATGCCTGTAAGAATGTTTTTATTTCTTAGTTGGACTTTCTTTGAAAACTTTGCATATTGTAATCCGGTAAAGGAACCTAAATTGGTTAAATGGTTTTAATTGCTAAATTGTAAGGCCTTGGTGTCCATGGATTTGATTATAAACCATTTTGGGTACACGAGAATCCCCCAAGTGAATCTAATAATGGAACCTACGGGGTACAATGGAATCCCCTTAAGTAATTGACTAAGGACATTGCTTGTAAGATATAGTTGGTATGTCGATACCACTTCTTATATCCTTGGTTAATAATGCAAGAAATTAGTGGTTTGGTTGTGTGCTAATGGTTTAGATTGGGTAATAATGGCGGGTTGTGATAGCTAACTGTGAAGGTGTGAGTCTAATGGACGGATAGTGGAATCTTATGTTTGCCGACATGAGGATTGGTCATGGCGACCATATACTTGTAGCGTACATGGAATCCCCTAAGTTATAATTATATATATGTATCATGGAGGGTGAAGGGTACACAAGAATCCCCTACCCCTATGATATCTCCAGATTATGCGGCTACATACACTGGGGCCCATTTAACGTGTAACACTAGGCTCATATAGCCTGTGGGTGGTTCTAGGACTTTTAAGCTACACATAGCCAAGTTAATGATTTTAAAGGCATGCTAAACCCGATTTCATGTCTGGGCATGGATTATATATATATGTATGGATGTGAATGCATATGGATATTTACTGGTTTCAAATATTGGTATTATTTTTCTCTTATTCTGAGTGCAAGATAGCGTTCACCTGCTAATCTATCTTCGAGAACTGTATCCTTACGCGATGCAGGAATTGACCATACTGCTCTTGCTCTATGATTGGATTTGGGGACAACTTAGAGTTGAATTGAAGTGGTGATCTTCCAACACCAAAAGGCTCCATTTTATGTTATGGTCTTGTCATCATACCTTGGTTATTTCTTAGACTTTGGTTTTGGCTATGGTTGGGGGAATGTCCTGACTAAATATTATTTTACTTTTGGATAGAGGCTTTGTGAGAATACTATGGGTTGGTATGGGCGGTGTTAGCATTTGTTGTCAGCCTTAGCATTGGAATTTGTATTATGGCTGATATTAATTGACTGTATTCGATTTATGATTGTTCCATTCGGTTATGATATATATATGTTCAGAATTCATCCGACTCAAGGTGTAGGGTAGTTATGGTTGGGTATTTGGAGTGGTATCCGGTCACGGTTGGGCTTAAGGCACCTGACACGACTAGGCCCTGGTTTGGGTCATGTCAATAACACCCATGATATCAATCACTTTCAACACACAGTTTAAAAATTCCTGCAAATCTTCCTCGTACTTAGATCCATAAAACACTGTAGGATTCATCTGAGTGAAATCCCAAATTTTGGTTGCCACTGTGTTCGCTGATGAATGGTGAATTTACCACTTATTTGCACTCACAATTCGAGCACACTATTACGATTTAAACATATGAATGAGACAAATTTGTGATTGAGTGCACTAATTTCCATATTTTGTAGGCTTACAGGTGATGAGAAATAAAGATGTGGATTTGAGATGAAAAGGATCAAAAAGAGAAGAGAAGTGTAAATGGAAGAACTGGAGCAGAATTTAGTCTAAATTACCGCGATCGCGGTCTGATGACCGCGATCGCGGCCAGTCAAGTTTGCTCATATTATGTGATCACTCTGATCTGAACGTGTTTGTAGTAGCCGTGATCGTAGACAAGCTTCAGCGATCACAGTAATGCAGGAACGTGCCCAAGGGAAATTTCATAATTTTATACAGCTGACCCCCAATCCCTTAAAAGGCTCAAACCTTTTTCCATTTTAGTATCGAAAAATTTTGGGAACAATTGAATTTGAAGTTTGTAAATGCTAATTTGGGAAACAATTGTATTTGAATTTTATACTTTGAATTTAGTGGAATTGAAGGATAGATTCTTTGAATGAACCTTATGGTATATTTCTTCCTCTTTATTTTATAAGTAGCTAAATTTTCTTGTCTCATGATTACGTTGAAGTAAGGTGCAATTATGTGTGGGTTGTGATGTATTTTTGTAGATTCTTGTTTGTTCATGATGGTTCCACTATTGCGTGTTTGAAATGCTTGGGGTTTGTGGGTGAAAACCCCAAATACCCAAAATGGAGTTGTTGGTGAAAACCCAAATTCTTGAAAGCTCACATCATCCTAGAAATAGGGATATGGGTGAACTTTTGGAACCCATACAATCCTTAAAGATAGATATGAGTGACAAAGAAACATCAGACAATAAATATTGTAGTTTGCTATCATTTGCCATCTTAGAAATAAGGGTGAGTAAAGATTTAGCTATATCTTGGGCATTTTCCTAGAAATAGAGATGCCCAATTGAGGCATTAGGTGGTGTCAAAGAGTGATATTCTTGAGGTTTTGTTGATAAACTATCCTCAAGGACCTTCGACTTAGCCTACCACATCGTTAATGACTAGAATTTGCACCAAATCATCATGTTGCCATGCATAACTTTCCCTTAGGTAGACATACTCCCAAGATCCTTCTCATTGTAAACTTTAAATCACAAGTGTTATCTTAATTTCTTGACTTGAGTTTTATTGATAATCCTTGTTCCAAATAAATCCCCCCCATTTTAAATCAGGAATTTTACTTTGTTTATATTACGGGTATCTTTTTAGTAACTATTAACACCCATAGGACTAGAATCTAATTTTTCTCTTCGTGGATTCAACGTCAACATAAGTTGAGCTACTGACAACGTTGTCCTCTACCAATTTAAATGGTATAGGTTAGTGTTATAAAAATGGCACCGTTGTCGAGAAGTGAAATTTAATTTTCACTTGTGCGGTGCTGATTTTTACTTAGTGTATACTCGTAGTGGTGTGGATTTGTTTTGGTTGTCACTTTTTCTTCCTTTTTAGGTGAGTTTCATAGTATACATGGATCCATAAGTGACAATCCAAGTCATGCTAGATCTTTAGACTTCCCTCTTGATGATGAGGAGCAACTTAATAACATTGGACGTTCAAGTGACATCCATATCCCACCTACTCATGGGAATAGTGTCTTTTATGTTACGAGTGTCATGTTGCATATGGTACAAATAAAGGGACTATTGGGGGGACAAGCTTATGAGGAGCCCAACTTGCATTGGAATAACTTCCTAGAAGTGTGTCCACCCTTTAATACTGCACACATAACCTAAGAGTCCACCCAGTTGCGCCTCTTCCCTTTCTCTCTAATGGATGAGGCAGTATTGTGGATTTACTCTCTTCCGGCCGGATCAATTACTTAATGGGATGAACATACCATGGACTTGCTTGACCATTTTTTTTACCACCATTCAATATGCTACAATTTCATGATGAAATCATTAAGTTTTGGCAATTGAATAGTGAGACCTTGTACGAGGTATGGGAATGATTCAATGGAAAACTCATGCAATGTCCCAACTACAAGGTCCTAAAGAAGATGATTCTCTAAATCTTCTACTGGGCCCTTGATCTGCCCAACAAAACCGTGGTAGACAATACGATGAGTGGTTCTCTTGTGAAGTTGACTTATCATGCGGCTACAACCTTGCTTGAGAAAGTGACCAAGCAAAACCAGAGGTGCAATACCTATTATCCTGAGGTACCAAAAATCTCCCCTACTACCTACTTTATTGATAAAGAGGAAAAGAAGAGAGATGAAGAAAGAGTGGAAAAAATGGCAAAAATGATGATCCAATTGGAGATTTTAACTAAACATGTGATCGGTGCACCCATAAAACCGATGAATGCCATGGAATCAAAGGCCTATGATGATGAATAGGCCAAGAAGCTTGATGGAAAGATTCGGTATTTGGCTAACTATTTTGGGTTTCCCACCCCACCTATCAAAGGTAAGGTTGGAATCAAGGTTTAGTGGATCACAATCGTGATCGTGATTGGAGGGATAAAGACTGAGACTATGATCGTTATGTGCCCCATTATGAACAGGTAAAAAGCAAAGAAGCAAACCCCATTGACCTGAGAAATACAAAGCTGAAGATGTCTTGGCAAGAATTTTGATGAAAGTAGAGGGAACAGGAAAGATGGTCCATGAATTAAAAAGCAACTTTATCAAAACAACCAAACTATTGTGTCTCAATCCGCTTCTATTAAGAAATTGTAAATACAAATAGTTTAAATCTTTTCTCAACTGAATTCCAGACCAAAAGGGGGGCCTTCTTAGTGACACTATTGTGAACCAAAAAAATAATGCTCAAGTTTTAGAAACAGTCACTAGGATTGGCAAGACCCTTAGGGATCATTTGAGGGAAGTTAAGGAAGAAAGTGTGGGTGCAAAAGAGCCCAACATTGAGAAAATGAATGTGAAGAAAAAGGATGTGGTTGAGCCAAAGAAGAAGCTCCAAAATCTCAACAAGAAGGGGATAAAAAATAATCAGTGGAAATTAATGAAGAGGTGATCGAGAATGATAAGCCATAAAGTGATGTATTTCCCACCCTTAAAATCCCTCATTCATTTCCCCAAAGGCTTAAGAGAAAATAGGAGAACGACAAGCTCAAGAAATTCATGTCTAAGCTTAGCAACCTCTCTATCAATATCCCATTACTCGAGGATATCCAAGAGATTCGGGGGTATGCTAAGCTTATGAACAAATTGATGTCAAAGATTAAGCTTGTTTAAGGTGACACCATTGAAGTCACCCATGGGTGTTGTTCTATCACGAGTAGCGCAATAGCAAAAAAAAGTAAGATCTTAAGGCATTTACAATTATATATACCATCAGGACACATAAGTTTGAAATAGCTTTATATAACCTTGGTACGAGTATTAATATCATGCCCTTTGCAATTTATCATAGGTTTGACTTGAGAACCCCTACTCCAATGTCGATGAGGGTTTTAATGGAAGACCGGTCTATCAGGAAACTGATTGGTGTTTCATTTAATGTGTGGCTGAATGTAGATAGATTAATGCTTTCAGCAGATTTTGTGGTGCTAGATTGTCAAATGGAACACAAGGTACCTATCATCCTTAGTCGACCTTTTGTTTCTACCTATAGAGCCATTGTCGATTTGGTGCTTGGGGTAATGAGGTTTAGAGTTCATGATGGTGAAGTGTCTTTTCGAGAATGTAAAACAGAGAAACAACCCATGAAGCTTCAAGTAGTATCAGTTATCGACGTTGAAGATGAGGAAGTGAATGAAGGCCCCTTGAGGATCTAACTTAAAAAAGATGGAAGACGTCATGCCACGATAATAACTAAGGCTCTATGTGGTAGGTAACCTACAAATTCTATGAAAGTGGCTCGTATCCTTTCTTTTCTAAATTGGTAGCGTTGATTTTAATTTTGTCATTGATTAATCCATGCATTTGTGGCACTTTGGAATGCTTTTGATTGAGATTGAGAAGGGGAAAGTGTGAAATTTTTGCATGGTGAATTGAACTGGGGAAAGTGTGTCAAAACTAAGTGAAAAGTTGAAAGGGAAAAAAGAGCTGCAAAAATGCCCTCAGTTACCGCAATTACGGTCCTGTGCCTTTACTATCACGGTAACCTGCTTGTCTGTAATTTCGGTCAAATTATTTTATATGACCATTAGAATGGCTCATTTCCTTAACACACCCTTCTCAATGTTTCTCTCAAATTTTACCCATTCCTGGCCAAATTTTAATAATTTGAAAAGCATTTTAGCTTCCATCTTACATCATCACTCTGGTAAGTGCTTTGATTTATTGTTGTAATTATTGGAAATAGACCATAGAATGCATGTTTTAGGGAAGGCCTAAAATTATGATTTTTATTGTTAAATAATTGTTCAATTATACTTTTGTGATGGTTAGCTACTAGAAATTGTGTGCACACATGTAGGGAAGTCTTGAGTACCCAAATTGCATTTGAAATTGAACATAATATAGGGTGCATACCAAGTGCTCAATCAAATGCCCAAATGAGTCCATAACTAGTTGTTTATGAATTTTAGGGGTATGATTAGGTACTTAGAAACCATGTTCAATTTTCTTATGATTAAGTGCTATTTTGGAGCACAATTTGGCCCCGAAATTGGGATCTTGGACTGTTTAAAATTTTGGCTCGAACTGGCCTTAGATACTGAAGTCCTGATCATCAAGATTACGATTATGGCACCATGATCATGGCTTAGTGGCTCTTGATCACTATATCTAAGGCTGAGTTCCAGCCTGGGCCAAAAATTCTACACTTCAAATTCTTGTCCAAACACCTCCAAGTAACCATACCATGAGCTCTATTGGACAATATAGCATAATTTATGCCTGAAAAATGTTGATGATGAATTTTGTTGTGTTTTTCTCATGCTTTTTAGGTTTACATCATGGGCGACTACGATCAAGTTCATTTCATGGCCCTCGAGTTCCACACTCTATACTATGGTGATTTTTCAAGAACAAAGTTGCTTCCAGAGAGGAGAATATGCTTGGAAAAAGTATCAAAAAAGCTTCTAGAATTTCATTATAGTTGGATGGCGATGCTTTGCCCTTGATCCTTGCAAAGCAAATACGCAGTAGGTACGGGAATTCTACACTAACTTTAGTGTAGTTTCTTTATCATACCTAGTCATCAGGATCCAGGAAAAGCAGGTAAACTTTGGGGAAGAGCAAATAAATGATATATATGGGTTCTCGAATGCAAATATGGATGAATTTGAAGTAAAAGGGTATAAGGCAGGAAGTTTGACGGTGGAGAGGCTATGTATGGGGAAGGAGGTCATTTGGGCGGCTACCAAGAGGAACATATCTATAAATGACTTCACTACCGAGGCTTAGATTTGATTGACTATCATTTGTAGCCGAGCTTCCCCCTGCACCCACATGACAACATTTTCAAATTTGAGGGCCATGATGGTTTCTTATATATTAGACGATATTTCTTTGAATGTTGGTCGGCTTATACTCTTAGAGGTAAAGTTTTTCAAGAGACATGGTGGTACGCATATCTCTCTCCCCTCTTTAATTATCGAGTTTTGTAGGCGAGCACGTGTTGAAGAGTACCCTAGAGATACTTGAATAAAATCGGGCACCCCTATCTACCCTCTCAAAAATTGGAGGTAAGGGTGCACCTGGAAAGAGCAAGAAGAGGAAGATTAACTTGGGTAAGTTGACTTTTGAGGATCCAGAGTCTTGTAGGCCATCTGTATCCAGGCACTTGATGACATTAGTATTGATTTGAGGGCTATTTGGGAGCTTATGTTAAGATTGCCCCAGGGCCGGGAGAGCTCTCCTTCATCCGCCATTCCTATTGGCCCGACCCGATTATGAGGGGTACTTAGAGGACCAGTAGAAGTAGGGATCCACTATTGATAGACTTGAGAGGGCTTACTCATCATTAGTAGAGTCTCATAGATATCTTCGAGACTCTTACGAGATGAAGAAAAGGGATAAGAAGAGGGAAAAATTCATTAGCAAGTTATGGAAGGGGGTGAAGGGCCATTGAAAGGTCTTAAAACCCTGAGATAGACTTTCTTCCTCCTGAGTTTAGAGTGATGATGAGGCCCCAGTAGAGTGCTCTGTATTTGATGATGTTGGAGATGATATAGAGTCCGAGGGCGAGAGCAACTCTTGATGCAATTTAAGGGAGAATCCTTTTCTCTCTTTAAGTAGTGAGGAAACTACAAGTTTTTTAGTTGGGTGTGCATGTCTCCATATTTATTCATTCAGGCCAGTATTATTGAGATATTTCTGAATGTTTTCTATGTTATTTTGGATGATTTTTATTTCTTTTTGGGTTGTAATATTTTGTCAATATTATGGTGCCCAAATTTTCATGGACTAGTCATTTTGTTTCATTTCTAGATTTTTACTTTATCTTCATTTTGCTTATGGTGATATTGGACGAGCCTTTCCATATAATAGATTAAGTGACAAAATTTTTATTGGATAACCATCGTGATTGGGTTTTGAGCGATGATTGTAGGGAGTCTGAGTACCCATAGCATCGGAGCTGTAAATGTAAGGGGAGTCTGAGTACCCGTAGCATTTTTTATTTGGAATTGCATTTATACCTATGGTGAAGAATAAATAGGCATATGGTTTTCTCATAAGAAAGCCAAAATGTGAGACATCTTCTTGGTCTGGTGCCATAAATAACAAATTGTACATGGTGCAAATACGAAGCAAACACCCCTCTCCGTCCAATAATTTTTTGAAAATCAATGGTACGGATGCGAGCAACCTTTTAATAATACTTTACCTCTTTTTGTGACTCTAAAATTTTGGCTTATAAAAATTGGTACATACACTCTCCAGTGGGAATGACAATTGATCCCCTTTGAGGATTTTGCATGCCATGTGTGGTGAGCATTTGTATCTAAATCTCATGCCTACTTGTACCATCTAGAACTTTCCCCGTTAGTCTCTCAAGGATAATTTTTATTATGCTTGGTTGGTGAAATAATTCTAGGCCATCTTTGTGAACATAAGAGCTGACTTTAGCCTAAATATCCTACCCAAGCTTAGGATAGTACCCTTAGTCGCCCAATTCAAGACTTTAAGCCTTTCTTTGGAAACCACGTTGCAAACCTTGATCCATTAAAAGTTTTTCTCTCTCTTGAACCCTACCCTCCTTGAACATGAAAAATGAAAATTAAGGCTAAATGGCTAAGTTGGGGGTGTAAGTTTGAAAGAGTTGACTTTGGGCCATGGTAGTGTAAGTCAATGCCGATGAGATAAACAATGAAAAAAGAAAAAAAGAAAAGATTGATGAAAACAAGAATAAGGAATAAGATTGCAAAAGAAATGAGCAAATGAAAGCTGCTTTCAAAAAGTTGGGGAAATCAAGATAGCTAAAAATGGCATGTATAAAGGGTGAAAACAAAAGAAGTGATCAATGGTAAAAAATATGGATATATAGAAGAGTGTGATGTAGATGTTCAAGTAGGGTGTAACCACTTTGTTCCTAAATGATATCCTACCCTTCCCTGCACCTACATTATAAGCTCAAAATGCCCTTTGAGATCTCTAACCAACTGTATTCATTGTAGTGCCGATTGAAAATAACAGGAGCCTATGACATGGTACATGTTAGAATTGAGAGTCTTTGTGTGAGAGACAGTTTTGAACTTTAATCCCTTATTGTATATTTGATAATTTGGTATCTGTGGAATTTTTCTTCTTGTAAGGAGGCATGTGAATAACTTGAGGTAGGTGATATTGTCATCTTCAGAATAATGAGGAAAAATGAGTATAATGGAGTTGAGGTCAAAAGAAAGTCACTTTTAGACTATTAGTGATTGTTGCATTGTTTCTCTTTAAAGTCCTTTTCATCTTTGAGATTGTATTTCATAATAAGTGGTGTCGTGAGAATAGCTTTGCCCATGTTTGAAGAGCCAATTGTGGAAGCGATCAAGTTTGAGGTCATTGTGATCATTAGGTTGAATAAATGGGCTTGAATTTTCATTGTCTTATTGAGTGATAAGTAGTGTTGCTTGAGGACAAACAAAGGTTTAAGTTGGGGTGTTGATGAGTCGTGAATTTACCACTCATTTGAACTTAAAATTCATGCACACTACTACAATTTGAACATATGAATGAGAAAAAATTTGTGATTGAGTACACTAATTTCCATATTTTACAGGCTTATAGGTGATGAGAATGAAAGATGTCAGTTTGAGCCGAAAAGGATAAAAAAGAGAAGAGAAGTGTAGTTAGAAGACCTGAAGCAGAATTTAATCTCAGTTACCGTGATCGTGGTCTGAGGACTGCGATTGTGGCCAGTCAAGTTTGGTCATCTTCCATAATTTCACTAATCTAAATGCCACGATCGCAGACAATCTTTAAAGATCGTGACAATACAGGAATGTGCCCATGGGAAATCTTGTAATCTTATACAGTTGACCCCAAATCCATTATAAGGCTGAAACCCTTTTCCATTTTGGTATTGGTGACTTTTGTGAACAATTGAATTTAAAGTTTGTGAACCCTAATTTGGGCAACAATTGTATTTGAATTTATACTTTGAATTTAGTGAAATTGAAGGATGGGTGCTTTGAATGAACCTTATTGTATATTTCTTCCTCTTTACTTCATGAGTAGCTAAATTTTCTTGTCTTGGGATTTTGTTGAACTAAGGTGCAATTATGTGTGGGTTGTGATGATTTGTGTAGATTCTACTTTGTTAATGATAGGTTCCACTATTGTTTGTTAGAAATGGTTGGGCTTTGTGGGTGAAACCCCGAAATGCCCAAAATGTATTTGTGGGTGAAAACCAAAAATTCTTGAAAGCTCACATCGTCTTTGAAAGAGGGGTGTGGGTGAAATTTTGGAACCTATATCATCCTTGAAAGAGGGATATGGGTAACACAGCAATAGTGGACAATAAAGGATGTAGTTTGCTATCTTTTGCTATCTCAGAAATAAGGGTGAGTAAAGAGTAGCTATGTCTAGGGCATCTACCTAGAAGTAGTGATGCCCAATTGAGGTATTAGGTGGTTGTAATTGACATACTTTTTAGGTACTCGAAAGGGTCAACGAGTGATATTCTTGAGGTTTTGTTAATAAACTAGCCTCAAGGACCTTCGGCTTAGCCTACCACATCATTAACGACTAGAATATGTATCAAATCATCATATTTCCATGCATAACTTGCCCTTAGGTAGACATAATCCCAAGATACTTTACATATTAAACTTTAAATCACTAGTGTTGCCTTAATTTGTTGACTTGAGGTGATATTGATAAATCCTG
Organism: Capsicum annuum; assembly: GCF_002878395.1. NCBI lineage: Eukaryota > Viridiplantae > Streptophyta > Magnoliopsida > Solanales > Solanaceae > Capsicum > Capsicum annuum. Next base: position 101,244,972 of record NC_061119.1, read on the forward strand.
ACTCCAAATTAAACCTTCCCCATTTTAAATGATGAATTTTAATTTATTTACATTACGGTTATTTTTTTAATAACTATTGACACCCATAGGACTAGAAATATAATTTTGCTCCTCATGGATTCAATCTCAACATAAGTTAAGCTGTTGAAAACGATCAAACTCTACAAATTTAAATAGCATAAGTAAGGGTTATCACTCACCACACAGTTGGCTAGGGCAAGTACCTGTTGATTATTCTGGGCAACCATATATTGGGCTAAGGTGCTAAAAGTAGTTGGAAATTCGGTGTGAGAGACCCGCTCATTCAGAGGATCTTTAGGAATAGGTGGTGGTGCGGCTTGGTCCTCATTCCTTCTTCTGTTAGCCCTTATAGAAGGCATTTTCTATACAAGGTAGAGAATGAATTATAAGAAGAAGCTTAACAGAGCTTACGCTCCATCGCTCGACATGAAACAAAGAAGAGTTTTCTAAAATATTTTGCCGATTCCCACCCATAAGTGTGGCTCCCTTCACACCCATGAAGAAGACTTTTCTTAGTTTGGCTTTCAAAAACCCTAGGAAACTTCAAAACTTGTGCTTTTATATAAAGTTTTTCACAACCTGAGGCTACCTCCCAGTCGTAACATGGTGCTTAAGGTCACAAGCGACCCCAACCTAACCCATGATCTGGCACAAGCTATAAAAACTAAAAGAAGGCAACAAAAAATTGTGTGAAAGTCATTTAACAGTATCTGATAATAAAAAACAAATCAAAGGTAATTGAAATATATCACTGAAAACATGTCTAACTGACTGACTGCCTAAGTGCCTCTAAACATGATGAGTTATTGGGACAAGTCCCAAACTATCTCTAACTAATTGAAATAGCATGAATTAAAGATATTGGGATGAATAACCAATATAATGACTAGTCCTTGAATATTAAAAGACTCACTAATGTTGCAGCTGAGTGCCATAAGAGTGAACTAAGTACGATCTAGAAACTGAACATCTGAACTTATATTATAAGACAACATAGTACAAAAAAGAGTATGTGATCAGTACTTTGATTGTACTGGTATGTGAGATGGAAGCTGTATGATATATATAAAGGTATTGGTCATGAATGCATGAACATGAAAATCTAATGCAAGACTAAGTATAAACATGTATTGAAATAAACTAAATAACAGAATAACTGATATACTGAACACTTGGTTAAGTAAACCTATACTAAACATCATCTGAGTACTGAACCAAAAAATATGGGAGCTAATTACAACCAAAATGCCCAATATAAGCTAATCGAGTTCTAACTTTTAACCCCAATTAGAAGCGTATCGGTACCTTGCCAAAGGTACCAACACTGGCTAGCATGGATCCCCTAATTCTGATATCTCAAAGGTCTAGGGTGTCATGCCTTTACTGATGGAGGACCCCTTATAACCTATAGGTCCAACGTAGTTCTGGAACTTAGGGAATGCTACTAATGACTCATGCCTAACTGACGGGGGACCCGCCATCCTTGCATTCACTTATTGCTAAGTTTTACTTCCAACTAGATGACTCTAAAATATAACTAAAACACTTATTGATAACTGATATCTCATGTTATGGGATTCTAAGAAAAATACCATACATGTACAATCTGAAATACTCAATTATGTATCAGTTAATATATGCATGAGTTCTTAGTATCGGGTGTTCAACTCACTACCGCAAACTAATGCAACTGATCATGAAAATGGTAAAAACTGGCCATAGTAGGTCAAATTCAAAAATAGCACTCAATAATCCAATAACTAATTATGATATGGATAATGGAGATTATCAAACCTATGGAAACACTATTCTCAAGAGGGAACATATTTTCTTGGTGCATAACAAAAACAACTAAGAGAGAGAGTTAATAAAATTCATATTTAACTTGAAAACTAATGTGCTATAAATTTATAGCATTTTAACACTTAAAACTATAAAAATATGCAAGTTTCTTCGGTTGTTTTGTTAGATATTATGTGTTTTAGGTATGTTTTACAATAAATTAGGTTTTGGATGTCAAATTTAAGCAAATGATGAAAAATGAAGTTTTTGGCTACTTACTTGGTCATTTTTGGGTGTATGTGGCACTTATCGGGCATATGTGACCAAAGCATGTAACAGAGTTGAAGATCTAGAGAGTTGACAATGCTTTAATAATTTGGCCAAACTTTTCACCCCAATAATGGATTAAGGTAAAATTAGTATCATTGGAAAGCTAATTAAATTGTCTATATGATGATGGGGGCTTTGTACTTAACAATATTTATATACGATCTGTAAGGAGCACATACATTTTGAATGTGGCTAATGTAAGTGCCAGAATTTAAGATCCAGAGAGTGCAAAGCTTCAAGAAAATTTCCTGGTACTTACCTGGGTCCACTTATAGACCATAAGTAGTACTTACGGGTTGTAAGTGGCCCAAGTAAGTGTCCACTGACTACGTTTTTCCTTTTTCATTCATGATTTGATTCCTAGGGTTTCCATATAACCTAAATGCACTCCTATGATATTTATAAGTCTTATTATGTATGTTGGTTAATTTTTCCTAATTTATTTAGGACTTGATTTCTAGGGTTTCTTGTAATCTATAAATACTCTTTAGGCTTTATTTAGTAGTGATAGAGATTCATTAACATATTAAGGAAATTCAGAGATAGACCCTTTGGGGCCAAGTTCACTAACATCTTATTGTTCTTGGTTTGTTATTCAATTTAAAACATTGGAATTTCTCCTCTTATTATTGTGAGATTGATTTTGTAATATTTTTTGTCGATTCCATGATTGATCTCATACGGCTAGGGGTGGCAAATGGACGAATTGGATTGGATTTGGACGGGTTAAATATGGATAGAGAAAAATGGTTTAAATTGCGATCCGCCCATATAAATATGGGTAAATATGGATTTGGTCAACTATTGATAGGGTAAAAATGGTTCCAACCCACTTTATCTCCTAAAATCAAAAACTTAAAACTTCTATATCATATCAATTTGACTTTTTTCCATTTTTTTAAGTTTTTTCGTTTTAGTTTTCTCTCTCTCTTCTATATATAGCCTCTAGTTTTTTTTTTCATTTCCTTTTTTTCCCCTCTTCTATTTCTACCCTTTGCTTCTCTTTCTATTTTCTTATTTTCCTTTTCCTTTTTAGTCTCCTTTTTTCTAGTTTTTTCTTATTTTTTATTTTTACTTCTTTCTTTTTTTTCTTTTTTGGTTTTATTTTATATTTTATATTTTTTTTTTTTCGAAAAACATGATTAAGTCGAGTACAAATTATGAATGATGACTGAGATATTATAACCATTCAGAATATTTGTATTCGTCATCATTTTTTTTTATTTTTTTCTCCTTTTCATTATTTTTTTCTTTTTGATCTTTTTTGTATTTTTTCTTCAATTTTTTATTTATGATTTTTCTCTCTCTTCTATCTCTAACTTCTACCTCTCTTTCTTCTTTTTTTGTTTCTTTATTATTTTTTAAAATTTTTTTATGATAACGAAAATACCATAAGCACATATTGATTTATATTCGCCCAACATTTATAATTTTTGTAAGTACACTCAAGTGAAATCTACCTAATGAATAGATATAGATATATTGGAATTACATTCGTCAAACCAAATATCTTTAGCCATCGCAAGAAGTACACAAATTAAAATTTCTACGTACTTCTGGCCTTGCCTGACCTTGAGCTCCTTGCTTCGTGCCTTACTTCTGCTCTAACGAGAACTCTAAGATAAGGGAGTTAGAATTTGGATTTTCTTGCATGTATTGGATTTTCTTCATTGTTATTGATTTCTTAGAAGTGGCCAACATTAAGATCCCACCTAGATTATTGCTACTTACTCCTAAAGAGTAGTAGTTATTAAGAAAAGAGGATCGCAACAATAATTTAGAAGTTAATAGCTAAAATAATCTTTCTTGTATAATCTTATTAAGATGATTAGCTTTAATCTAATAACTTGATACCTACATAGTGATACTTAACTGGGATTCAGGATAAGGGTTAGCAAGGAGACATCCTGTAATACCCTGTATGTTTCTAAGCTAGGAGATGAACCATTTTTCCTACGTATGAAACCTCCGATCCTATGAGTAGCATTTTAGTGAATGACTTACAATGAGTATCCTAGCGATAAGATAGCTTATGATATATTAAGCATGTTCATATGAGTCACTTAAGGTAATAGAAGCTAAGAGTTTTTGAATCTATCAAGTTTTAGTTTTCGATTTTGCAAGGGTCATCTTTGAACAATTATAACTTGATGTTAATGTGGTATTTATACATTTTTCTACACACCAAATTTTGGATAATTGAATTAGCTTTCTAACGATACCAATTTCGCCTTAATCCAATACCCGAGTGAAAAGTTATGCCCATTTTTGTGAGAGGCAGTAAGCATAGGCGATTGGTTAGGCGCCGCCTAACCCAAGCATAGGCAATTGGTTAGGCACCGCCTAACCCAAGCATAGGAGATCACTTGGGCGCCACCTAAGCCAATTTCAGGTGTTAAAAATACTCCGTCTTGAGTTATTTTAAAGGGAATTAAGTTTTTAAATACTCCTTACACATCCCTAAACTTAACCCTACTAAATATATAGCTTATAAACACATTACAACCCTATTAACATCTCATAGCTCATCATCCAAGAGAACCATAGGAGAAAAATAACTAGGGTTCCACAATCAAGCTTGAAGATCAAATTTCAAGGAAATTCTCCATCAATCATCAAGAACCTCCCTTCTAAGGTATGCGTAGTGTTTATCTATGGATTCAATTCATTCATAGAGGTCAAGAATCCATCTTTAAAATACAAAAGGTTGGTTTTTTGTGGTGATATGATTATACCCATGTTGATTCTTGATTGTTTTTCCTCTTTTTCATTATAATTTATGATTTCTATAATGTTGGGTGTTGATGATCATGTTGTTGATACTGGGTGATTCCCAAGATGGAATATTTATATGTTTTTGTGAATTCATGATATCATATAAGTTGGAAACATGTAAATTTGGTTGTTCATGTTGTATATTTGATGAATTCACCTGCTTAAGATGTGCATGTAAGGTTTTTGATAAAATGCCTAAGGAACTAGAAATCATGCAATATAGCTAAATTGTGACTAAGTGAAGGATTCATGATATGCCCTTACGTCCCAATGACTTCTATGTTGATAATGTGCCTTGTAAATGTTGTTGGAATACTCATGAACTATTCTTATGATATTATGCTATGTTTACTTGCAAATCCTACTTATGAACAAGATGTATGATAACCATACAATCCATATGAACTTCCATGCTATTGGTATATGTTGCCAATATGATTATGTAATGAACATGATATTAAGATTGTGCAAGTACTTCCATGTGATATGAAATCCTTTCCATGCAATACATTGTTGATAACTATGCTTAGTATGAGATCCCTACTTATGATATTATAAATTATGAACTCTACTCTTATGATCAAGTCAGTCATATGTGTCAGTTTTCTTTTATCGAGTCCTGGAGGTACTTGTACCCAAAAAATATAGCTGTGTGCCTAGAACCATGTCATATTTTCATGATAATCTCAGTCAAGCGATGATCTATAGAATTCAGTCAGTCTTGTAACTCAGAAAAACTCAGAAATCTCAGTAATCTCAGTAGTCCAGTAATCTCAGTAATCTCAGTGCTCAGTAACTTCAGCAACCTCAGTATTCACAGTCAATCTTCATAATCTCAGTTGTCCAGTAATCTCAGTGCTCAGTAATTTAAGCAAGCTCAGTATTCACAGTCAATCTCAGTAATCTCAGTAGTACAGTAATCTTAGTAATCTCAGTGCTCAGTAACTTCAGCAACCTCAGTATTCACAATCAATCTCAGTAACTTCAGTACTCTCAACTAGTCCTCAGAACTCAGCGCATTTCGTCAGTTATTGGAATCCAGTAAACTTAGTTTAGCTCTGCTAAACAATACCACTTGTATCAGTCCAGTTAATCAGTATCAGTTTAGCTAATTAGTTCAGTTCAGTTATTCAGTTCAGCTTAGTTATTCAGTTTAGTGTCCTTCAGATGGAAGTAGAAGTTAGCACCGAGTAAACCCAAGGATGGGAACTCACCCGCCAGTTCAGGGTGTTATTCTTAGTAGCAATCCTTATGTTTTAGAACTACGTAGCCAGCATAGGTTGAGATATCTTAAATCGTCAGATTAGGGTTGATGAGGTGGCTTAACCCATTAATTTAGGGTTCTCACCATTCTCATTGAGTACCTGCCAGATAAGGGTCACTCACAGTAGTCCTTACCAGTGGTGCGGTATTGACACCCCTCAAGTCGGGGCAGAGATTAGACCCCAGCTTAGCCATAACAGCATACACATGGCATGCCGATTAAACACTACCTCCCACAGTTTTAGTATCAGTCTCAGTCAAAGAACTCAGATAGTTCTTCAGATTTCAGTATATCAGGACTGTTAGATACAGTCAACTCAAAAATAAAATTGAACTCAGATAATTTTCTTTAGATTTATGGACTGTCAGATAGAGTCATTTATGCTATCAATCACAAAAGTTATCAGAACTCATGCTATCATTAATCAGCTTCAGGACTGTCAGATACAGTTAATCAAACCAGTTCTTCATAATTCAAACTGTAAGAAACAATCATTCCTTTATCAGTAATATGGTATCAGTCTCCTAGTATTCAGTAATACAGTATCAGATCCATAACTTAGTAGTGATTTACATATCAAGATCAGTAAACTCAGTCTGTCAGAATCTCATTATCAGTACACTCATGTTGTCAGTATTCAGACTCAGTTGTCAGTATCTCCACGAGTTCAGTTACAGTTACATATACATGTATGTACTCTCACATTCATATCAGTCAATATTTTTCAGGCATATAACCCTTTGCATTTAGCCTACTTCACTCGTATACTCAGTACATTCAGACGTACTGACGCATTTGCACTATGGTGCTTTCTATTATGTCACACCATAGGTTCAGAGGTATTAGCTCCAAATCAGCAGTAGATTCCAAGATCAACAGTCAGAGTTAGACGTGAGTCCTCATCCTTCGAGGACATGATGATTTCATTTATATTTCAGTTTTTACTTTATTTCAGTAGTTAAAGTTAGTTAGGGACATGTCCCATCAACTCCTTATTCAATTCAGTTAGAGGCTTTCAGACTAGATGCCAGATGAGATGTTCAGACTTCAGTATTTATGTTTCTTTTTGGTATTGTTATACCATATTTTTTAGATATGTATCAGTATTGAATCTTATGGCCTTATAGTTTATGTTTCCGCATATTTTATGAGATATCATGCAGTTTACAGGTACAGATATTAGTTATGGGTTAGCTTGTGGTCCCTCGGGGTCATGAGCACCGTGTAGGATTCTGGTTCAGCGAATTAAGGTGTTACAAACTTGGTATCAGAGCCTAAGGTTCACTAGTGTCCTAGGAATTTTGAAAGCTGCATTAAGTAGAGTCTTGTACATGGACGTGTTGTGCACCACACTTAATTGCAAGAGGCTATGAGATGTTTTAGGAACAGTTTCCCTTATTTCATGTCTCAAGATCATCCTATAGCAAGTTTCTTTAAGGAAAACATGTAGATTCATATCATGCACCCCTTATGTTCACTTTACCTTAATTTAAAGGTATTAGAAACAGTGAAGTTCAAAGTCCTAAAGACAAGGCTTTCTCAGACATTCCCTACGGTCAATTATGAGATTAGCAACAGACTGAAACAGTATCCCATCAGTTCATTATTGTTCCAAGGTCGTAGAGATTTTATTCATGATCATGAGAACTCATTCTTGAACCCAGAAGTTTAGCAGTAGTAGAGTTAGGATAGTATTATTCTATTTGATCAGATTATGTATTCATGGGGATTAGATTAGTAGGCTTGAACAGTACGATATAAACACTTAAGTTTATTGACTCAAAATTAAGCATGAAGGTGTGAATGTGATATTATTTTACTAGTATTTTGGAGTTAATCATCAAAATAAGCTTACTAGTATTATCTTCTTAAGATAGTTAGCTTTTATCTAGTAACTTTAGACTCATAAGGTGATAGTTAACTGGGATCCAGGATAAGGGCTAGTAAGGTGACATCTTGAGACTCAAAAGGTAAAGGGTGAAATCAATCTGCAAGTGCACAAGACAGTTGATGGTACGTAACTTATCAGATTCTAGATGTACGATATCAAAATAGTTTGGTGCATGATAAGCCTATTTAGTTAGAAGCCCGGGGAACGCAAGCCTTGTGTTCATCTTAGATTGTTTACAACAAAGAGAAACCAATTAATTTTCCTTTTACTATTTAAGAAAATCCCTCTTTTTTACTTGGTCATACTGCCTAACTATTTCAACAACTTTAAGAGATATCTCCAGCCTATTCCCTGTGGGACCGACCCCAACCTTTTTAGGTTACTATATTTTATAGTGACCACTTTACCTTCTAAGGAAGGGTATATTGTACATTATCAAAAAACTAATAAAAAGAGAAAAGTATTTGTGTTTGTAGATTTAGGGAATTCTTGGTACTCAATGGGTGGAAGAGACCTATTGGTGAAATACCTCAAACCTAAAATCAACCCCCTTCAAGAGATCTTCTTAGTACTTAAACTTTCTTGATGAACCATAGTTTGCTCCGATGAGAAAGAGAATCACTTTAATTTTATAAGGGAAGTTATTTCTAAAGTTATCAGAGGTTAGGGTGATATTTACACTTGATTATTGATGTTTTGTAAGGGTAAACAACATGAGTTTGGTTTAAGAAGGGGTGGAAATTATCAAAAAGTCCCTTTTAAATCATATAGGAATTTTGGCTTCCCATTCAATACAACTCACCCTACAACTCATCACAACTGGTTATGACTCATAGTATGAGTCATAACCTAAGACTCTGAGTTTTAGACTTCACTTTCCTAACTACGACTCCCTTTCCTACAACTCGTTGGGGATGTTCATGAGTCATAAGGAGCAGTGGTAGTTTGAGACTACATTTCTGTGTTGATCACTGTTATGGTAATGACTCCTCCTAATGACCCATTAGGATTAATAATAAGTCATAGGATGGACTTATTTTCACTGGACCGAGGTTGGGGATCCTGCACTGTCTTGATAATGAGTCCACACCATGACTCGTTATGTATCATAACGAGTTGTGATCTAGACTCTTTGTCACTGGGACAAAACTTGGGGCCTTTACTGAAGTGACTATGACGCACACATGATGACTCATCACATATGGTAATGACTCTTTACCTAAATCGTTATCATGGCAGTCAGATCGGTCCTTAGAAAATTTTTCATAACTCTTTATCACCACTTTAGATTGAGGTGAGACTTGTGGTAGCGGAACACACATTTTAGTACCTATCTTGAATAACTTTGAGCTTAAAAACATAGGGTATTACAGCTAACCTAACAAATTTGGCATTCAAAACCCCACGCATCCACAAAAATTTCTATCAGATATCATTTTGATAAAAAGTTGGCCCAATACCTACTAGTCTATTTTCACCAATTTCCAACCATTTTCTCTAAATGAATCTGGAAACCTTGGGATCCAAACCAAAGGTCACCCTAGCCTAGAAGAAATATTCCAAAGCTAACAAAACTATCTAAATTCTTATTTGAGGCTGTTTACTCAAAGGTTTGATTCAAGAAAAATTTATCAACTTAAAAAGCTTCATAAGAAAAAAATGTTCTTAAAACCCAAACAACCTATCGAAGAACCAACCGACAATCTCGATAAGTCATAAATAACTTGAAGCCTTTATGGAAAAATACGAAACACCAAAAATACACTTTAATAGAGAAAGTGTCCTAGAGGATCACTATAATAAATTTGAGTATGCAGATGATATAAATTTTTATGGTGATTTCTCAAGCAAATCTTGTGACAAATGTGAGATATTGGGTGTTAGATTTTGGTGTTTTGGACATATTTTTTCTACACCCATGTCAAAATAAGAAGAATGATTTATTTACATTGATAATTCTAGAACTACACAAGTTATAATAATGAAAATGTTTTTCTTAAATTCATTTAATTATAAGATTTGATATATGATTTTCCATTTCTTGTTCAAAAACTCCAAAACCCCAGAGGCTTGATTTTAGCACCAAATTAGCTTGAATTTCACCCATTCTTGAGGGTAATTACTCCTTGAGCATGAGGAAATGTTGGTTTGGCTTTGAAAAAATGGGTTTTGAAATATGGGATCCACATGAAATTTTGGTGTAATTTTTGGGCCCAAAGCATAATAGTGCAATGTGGGAATCATTATTCTCGTATTGATAAGTAGAATGTGGTTTTGATAGCTTTTCAATATGTGGAAGCTTCTTGGAACAAAAAAATGGTGATTTAGAGGATCTTTTAAGCTTTCTTTGGTGTCCAGGTAGACTATATTTTACCCTTTTTATATTGAGATAATTTATAATATGTTTATGATATTGTGTTAGATTTGGGATGGATTTTAGATGTTGGTGTGATAAAATGAAATACTTTGGTTAGTCTGGCTGTTTAGGCTATTTTGGATAATATTTTAGACATAATTAGCTAGTTAGTTATAGCTTAGGTGAAGTTGACCTTGTGCCTCTTATTTAGGATGGAAATGTATTAGTTACTCAATAAATGAGGAGATTATCTTAGTCACTTGGGTTCAAGATGAAACTTATTCTAGCTGCCATTGCCTTAGGTGAAATTGACTTAGTTATTCTCAATTGAAGGGAATTGCTATCCTATGGCTATTTATGGCTAGTCATCAAATAGTGGATTTAGACATCGTAGCCTAGTATAGGGTAGATATTTCTTGATAAAGTATTTAGGGGGTTTAGAAATGGTCTCTTCGACCCATCTTAGTCTAAGACTTGAGATAATTATTGATGACCTTTTATACAGTTGTGTACATCTAGAAAATATTTATTGTGTTAATAATGAGATGCCTTGGTACTTGATGGTTATGATGGCTTGACAATGAGAGTAGTGCTTATGTACTAATCAAGTAGAAAATTAAATACATTAATGATTTGGATATTATTGGGCTACTAATTATACTATTGAATAAGCCCTTGATTATGATATTGACTAAGCCATAAATTATGCGATTTGTTAAGCCAACGAAAGAGCTATTAACTATGTGAGTAATCATGCCTATTGATATATTAGCTTTTAAACTATTGTTCATGCTAGATGTTATGTTTATTCACTACATTAGTGACTAAGTTATTAATTATGATATGATTAAGCCACTGATTATGCTATGAATAAGCTATAGATTATGCCATGGTTAGCTAATGATCAAGCTATTGATAAGCCATCGATTATGCCAGTGATAAGTTATTTATTATTCTAATTATAAGTTATTGACTATGCTATTGATAATACTTATGAAATACGTTAGCAATAATGACTATATTAGTGATCACAATATATATTATAATAGCGATAATGTCCATGGGAAGTACAAATGATCATGCCATGGGTTATGTTAATGACCATGTTTATGGACCATATTAGTGAATATGTTATGGATTATGCTAAAGAGCATTCCTATTAATTAAATTAACAATTATGGTATTGATTATGCTAACGATCATACTTATTTACTATATTGACAATCATGTAATTGATTATGCTAGAGTTCACGATTTTGATTATGATTATTAGCGGTTCTGCTATTAAATACTCTAATGATTATGCTATTGGACATAATAAGAATGGTATGAGTACCGATTATATTCATGTTTGCATAATGATGGTGATATTGATTATTGATCTCCGATGCAAGATCGGAGGGTGGCCATTATATTATGATATTGACAATGAAATTGATAATACTGATGCTGCTTATGATGATGTTTGTGACGATAGTGAGGATGATATTAATGATGATATTTATGAGGATATTGTCAAATATCCATATCCAATTCGGTCCAGATATACAAATTATACTATGATGATATACTTATTATTACATGATGTCATTGGGGTATGAGATTGACAATAGTGAGTCTAGTAAAGTTTGAAAATAAGAAATTAGTTATCATGTGATATGATATTAAAACATCCTGGATGTTGGTCCATGAAAATTCCTTGACCTTTGAGCTCACTTTCCAAACTAAAACTCTTTTTCCAAGTCATAGACTTGAGATTTGTCTCAGGTACTACCTTGGTAATGACTTAAGGTCATAACTTGAGTTGACTCCATGAGTCTTAAGGTAGAAATCGTAGGGTTTTCAGTGTATGCCATTATAGTTTCTATTTTGATTACAAGTGGAGCTTATGAGTCATAATGTCTGGATCTGTCGTATAGTACAACTCGTAACCAGACCTTTGTGGGTGGCCATGGACACTATACAGCCTATGACTAGATCTCACAAGTCGTAGGGTGACACTGCGAGTTGTAAGGTCACCTATAATGACTGAAGATGATTTTTAGCTTTATTTAAAGGGGAACTTTGGTTATTTACCTTACTTCTTAATTAAAACCCCCATTCATGACATTCCTTTGCGGCTTTATTTTTATCTATTAATAAATCAAAACACTTTAAAAACTCTCTCGAATTCTCTTAAGCAAGAGCATTAGGGTTTCTAAGAGGTTGTTCAATTCGAGCTTCCAAGGGAAAATTCTCTCCATAATTCTTGATATTTCAGGCATGTGACTCTAGCCTTAAACTTGTTTTACTTATAGAATAAAATTACATGATTATGTATGTGGATTTGAACATAGGTTTTGATGTGGGTTGAGGATTTTTGCATGATTTAATCTAAACTTGATTTCCCATTTTTTATTTTGCATTATTCATGGCCATTTCACAATTTTGAACTTGTGGAGTGCATGGTTATCCCTAATTTGATGATTTTACCTTGATATAAGGTTTTGGAAATTGTGTTCCCTCAACCCAAATTGTAAAATTGATATTGAATATGGTTTGTCACGTGGTTTGACTTGTTCATTATATAACTGCATTGGCATAAAGGTTAATGAAACACAAATTGATTTAATTAAACCTTGGGGTTTTTGGATACCCTGTATGAATGAATAATTTAACATAAAGTTTATTAGTTTCCGCTTGTTAATGGTTAATTATTATGGAACGATAATGCTAACATGGAAGTGAGGTTGGTTTGATGATACCAACATGATGCCTTAGTAAATAAATTATTTCAATCAGTCGAAATATGTGATAAAATATTTTTAATTGGGCATAAAGAGGGTTGTGTAGCCGAACCTTGAAAGTGGAGGTCTTGAGGGACAATTACTAGAAACCAAGGTTGCTGACGTGGGGATCTAAATGACTGGGAGGTTTGAGTCCCTTGTATTATATATTTTGGAGGTTCGAGTCCCCCATGTTACATGATTTGGTGCTTATGTTACCATGATATATTCCAAGAGGTTCAAGTCCCCCATAAGGCTTATGTAAGTATAATTAACTTCTGGTTCATATGGCTTCAGGCACTGGGGCCCTTCGAGCTAGGGGAGAGTTAGGCCTATATAGCCTGTGGGTGCCTTATTAAGATGGTTATGTGACACAACCCAGGCTATGGTTTCAAAAGTCATGCTAATGCTTATTCCTCACCCTAGCATGTGATATGTATATGTATATGGTTTATGCATTGGATTTTGACTAGTTTTGAATTATTGATCATGGAATTACTTTATCCTCTTATCCCTAAGTTACATTCTTGCACTCAACATGCTAACCGTCTTTGGATATTATATCCCCATGCGATGCAAGATTAGAAGGCATTTACTATCCCTGTGTAGTGTTAGCTGGATCAGCTTGATTCTTCGATCGCTTGCAGTAAAGTGGTGAGCTTCCATTCTATGGAAGGCTTGATGATTTCATCGGTTTTCTTCCATGACTTAGAATTATACTTCACATTAATTTTATCATTATCATTGTCAGGGTCATGGGTATGTCCTGACGTTTGTTTTTTTTCCAGATTAGTAGAGGCTTTGTGGATATTACTGTGGACTTAGGTATTAGTTATTGGTTCTTTTGGCAGAACATAGATGTCTTGAATTTGACCTTTTTTATAGTTTTATTTATTCAGAATTCAGTCTTTGTTGGTGTGTATGCACTATTGATTAGGCTAAGGGGGTGGTATCCGATACACAACAAACTCAAGATACCCTTCATGGTGGGGCAGTAGTTTTGGTTATGATAAAGTATGTATCAGAGCCTAGATTCATGGTCAATTGGGTATCCACAAATCCATGTCAAGTAAAGTCTTTTATGGGTGTACAACATACCATACTTATAAGAGAGAGACTATGAGACATTTAGGAATACTTCTTGTTGCTCTATTTTAGAGTCATAAAATAAATCCTCGAAGTTCGAAGGTCTAAAATGAGACTAAGTTTTGAATACTTAGCTAAAATTTCTAAGCGTTAGAGCTTGTAAAGCTTAGGGAGCTGAAATTTTAGACTTAGAACTTTACGGGATCTTACAGGCCTTTTATGGTAGGAGGTGTAGGTCTCCTATTAGGTGGTTTAAGGTTGGTGAGAATATCTTGTAAGACCCTCACTTGGTTCACCAAGTTATGGAAAAGGTGAAGGCAATTTGAGAGAGGCTTAAGACCTCACAAAGTCGCCAAAAGTCCTATGCAGACATGAGGCAAAGGGAATTGAAATTTGAATTTGGTGATTAAGTGTTCTTGAAGGTATCTCCCATGAAGGTTGTGATGTGGTTTAGAAATAAGGAAAAACTCAGTCCCTATTATGTGGGTCTGTATTTGATTTTGAAGAGAGTGGATAATGTGGCTTATGAATTAGATTTGCCTTCTAGTTTGGGTTCCATTCATCCACTGTTTTATGTCATGGTGATGAAGAAGTGTATGGGTGATCCTTCCTTGGTTATTCCTTTATAGAGTATGTGTATTTTGAATTCCCTATCTTATAAGGAAATCCCGGTTGAGAACTTGGATGGACAAGTTTATTGGTTGAGTACTAAGGATGTGGCTTTGTTAAAGGTTCTATGAAGGAACCACATGTTTTAAGAAGCTACTTGGAAAGAAAAAATGACATAAAATCCAAATATTCATTCTTGTTCCCTGTTGCAGACATCGAGCTTAAGGTATGTGTTTTCCTTAATATCCTTATTTTCTATCTCTATTAAAGGTAAGTGTGGTTGTATTCTATGCTAATCGTTCTAAGGGATGCCTTGTCTCATTATTCAAGGATGAATGATCCTAAGAGGGGAGAATGAAACACCCCGGGGGAGGGGGATGAAACACCTCAGATTTTGGTCCTTGAAAATTCTTGACCTTTGAGCTCACTGCCAAGACTATAACTCTCCCTATGAGTCATAGAGTGTTTTGACAGGTCGTAGGACCCAATTCTAAGGTGTCAAATAATATTTTCCTAAGTTACTTCATTGGTGACAACTTCAGGTCATAAGTCGTAATGACTCCATACCAGTCATAAGGTGGAAATCGTAGGGTGTTCAGTGCATGCCATAATAGTTTCTGTCTTGATTATGAGTGAAGCTTACGAGTCTTAATGTTTGTCTATGAGTATTATGGTATGAATAATACTAGACCAATATGGATGCCCTTAGACACTATCTATCCTATGACTAGTAAGGTCACCTGTATGACTGACAATTATTTTCAACTTTATTTAAAAGGGCAATTTGGTCATTTTCATTACTCCCTAATTAAAACCCCCATCCATAAAATAACTTTGGGTATATATTTTAATCCTTTAGCAAATTAAAACACTCTAAAGATCTCAAAAATTCTCTCAAGGAAGAGCATCATAATTTCCAAGAGGTTGGTCAATTAGAGCTTCCAAGGAAAAATTCTCTACATAATTTGTGATACTTTAGACATGTGACTCTACCCTTAAACTTGTTTTACTCATGGAATGAAATTACATGATTATTAATGTGGATTTGAACAGGGGGGTTTTTGTGGCTTGAAGATTTTGGCATGATTGACTCTGAATTTGATTTCCCATTATTTATTTTGCATTATTCATGCTCTATTAACAATATTGAACTTTTGGGGTGCATGGGAATGGTAACTAAACTAAGGGGTTATAGTTATCCCCAATTTGGTGATTTTTCCTTGATATATGGTTTGTAAATTATATTCCCTCAACTTAAATTGTGAAATTGATATTGAATATGGTTTGTCACGTGGTTTGACTTGTTCACTTATACGACTACATTGACATAAATGATTAATGAACCACTGATTGATTTTAGTGAACCTTGGGGTTTGTGGATTCCCCATATAAATAAATAAATTAACCTAAAGGGGTTATGAGTTTCCTTATGTGAATGGTTGATTATTATGGAATAATAATATTAACATGCAAGTGAGGTTGGTATGACGATGCCAATGTGATTCCTTAATGAATCAATTTGTTCAATTAATGGGAATATGTGCCAAATATTTCTAATTGGGCTTAGAAGAGGGTTGTGTAGCTGAGCCATGAAAGTAGAGGTATTGAGTGACCAATACTGAAAACCACAATTACGAATGTGGGGGTCTAAATGACAGGGAGGTTTGAGTCCTCCTTATTATATGATTGGGACATTCGAGCCCCATATGTTCATGATTTAGAGCTTAACATTGATTCCTCGTTAATATATGTGCATATGCCTTATATTAACATATATGATAGTGTATTAAGCACCAAATTATGAACATATCGGGCTCCAATGCGTGAAGCCACACGAACTAGAAGTTAATTATCCATTTTCTTCCATGACTTAGAATTAAATACTTCACATTAACATTATTATTATCATTTTATTGTTATTGTCATTGTCAGGGTCAGTGATATGTCTTGGTGTTGGTTGTTTTAACATTATTAGAGGGTTTTTGGAAAATACTACAGACTTGTGTATGGGTTATTGGTTCTTTAGGCATAACATAGATGTCTTGAATTTTACCTTTTCTGCCTTGTAATATGTTTGAAATTAAATTTCTGTTGGTGTGTTTGCCTTATTGATTAGGCTAAGGAGATGGTCTCTGATCTATGACAATCTTAAGATAGCCATCAGGGCCAGGCCCTAGTTTGGGTCGTGATAAATATGATGTAGGTTCTAGTTGTACTATGACTAGTGACAAACAAAGATTAGTTAATAAATGATGATTAGTCAGTATATGAGGATTGGTTGATGAATGTTGGTTAGTTGAAAATTTTTTGGCTAGTTGATAAATATTAGTTAGTTTATAAATGTTGGTTAACGATTAAATGATGGATAATGGATGAATGATTATTATGGGATAGCATGGATTGGATAAATAATAGTTGTATCACGAGAGTTGATAAATGATGGTAGTGGGTTATGCTATCTTGTTTTACTTTCCAGGCTTATGGGGGCTTGTGATGGGTTATTTACTTTTCTGCACTAATAGGCATACGGAAGCCAATACTGTAGTTATGATTGTATGTGTTAATGCTTTGTAGTATATTATTATTTCAATTTATTTACTTATTTATGAACAAAAAGGTTACAGTTACTTTAGGTTTGTCCATACCTTTACTTAGTTATGTTATCTTGCATTTTATCATACTTATATAATATTTAGCTCAGTCAGCCAATGATGTCTACTGAGTACCCATAGTTTTGGCACTTATACCACACTTCTGGCCTTTTTGGTGCACATCCGAATTTTAGTTAATGCTGCTAATCAGTTTGTACTATGTTGATATCTGGATGTTTGTTGAGCTCTTGATGTTGGAGTCACCTATTTCCTTCTCTATTTCTATGTTCAATCTTTTGTTTTAAGATAGATGTTATTGATTATTTTAGATGCTTGGGTTGTATTATTATTACTAGATGGTATTGTATTGGCTTTACCAGGTCATGGGATGGTTTTCTATGTATTTACTACCTTTCATCTATTTCAAATACTTATTTATTAAAAGTTGTGTTGTTGATTTCTACCCATAGTAGGATATTTTTGCCAAGTTAACCCATTCTGTTTGGCTCTGATTTAGGTTTGGCTTACCTACTGGCAGGATTTAGTAGGTGCCATCATGAGTCATAAATTGGGTCATGACAAATTGGAATCAGATCCAAGTTTCACGATTATTGTTAGTAAAGAGAAAGTGTCTAGTAGAGTCCTACGGATCAGAAAGATGATGTATGTTTCCTATATTTGAGAGGTTATAGGACATTCTTAGGAGTCCTTCACTTCTTTCACTCATTTTGTGCTAAAAGTGTGTTAGTTTATAGAATATTTCTTTGATTTCACTCTATGTCTAGGAGAAGTGGTACTAATATATGAGACAAGGGTCACAAGACCGAGTCTAGGGATCCTATATCTGTTTGTGCACAACCAAAGGTCGTGGAAATCCTAGGGTTTTTCCCCAGCTAGGGGCTAGGAGAGTGGACCTTTAGAAGACCTTATTCCCGCTCCTGAGCTAGAGATTCTTGTGCCCCAACCTATGGTAGGATAGGGATCTGCCTAGGATCTACCAAAGTTTATTTCTTCGTCAGCGCTTGGAGAATCTTTGGTTTAACTTTTGAGGTAAGTTGGTTGCGCACTACCTAATGGCACATAATTTATAGATTAGAGTTGTATAAAGGAGAAGGCACAACCTGTATCTTTGGATCCTAGAGTTGAGGTCCCTCCCTAGCTGATGATTGCTCAGCTGATAGTCACTCAACCAGTAGTTGCCCAGCCTGCTATGTCTATTGAGGAGTAGAAGATGTTAGGTAGATTCTTGAGAATGGCTATGCCTAAGTTTTTAGCTTCTTCAGGCTGCTTGTGAGGATAGTCTTTGTAATTTGGACCTTGTTGAGACTCGTGGTGTGGATTACACCACATTTGAGTTAGACTTGGCTACTCGATATTGGTGTAGAGGGTATATGGATTCTTGACCAGCTAGATCTTTTCCTTTGACATGGACTCAGTTCTCTGAGATGTTCTTAGAGAAGTACATTCCTCATAGCCTTAGGGATCACTTAAGGGATCATTTCTTTAGATTTGAGCAGGACTCTATGACAGTTATAGCATATGAGGCTTGTTTTTATGAGTTGGTTAGGCATGCTACTTTTATTTAGGGTACTGAGTATGAGCAAGTTCGTTGCTTTATTAGAGGGTGATACTTTCCCTTTATATGTCTACTCATAGTTTAGTTATTATGGGCAGGTATTTTACTTAGGTGCTAGATTATGATCAGGTGATGGATAAGATGCATTGTGAGGCCTACAGGGGCAGCGATAAAAGGCCTAGATATTAAGGAAGTTTCAGAAGGATCTGTAGTAGTTCCTAATTTAGAGGTAGCCTTTCTCATGGTAGATATCATCCGTATCCATCCTATAAGTTTTAGATTCAGCCTAGTTGACTTGTTCAAGCTCTGCTTCAAATTACTAATGGAGGTTAGTCTAGTGCTAGTGATTGCCTTGGTCAGGGTGATGGTCAGTCTTTGAGAGATTCATCTTCTAGTTATTCTAGACATGGTGGTACTCTGGGTTAACTAGATCTGTGTGTTTTGGTTTAGGTCATGGTACTTGTTATAATTGTAGATCTCATAGTCATTATTAGTTAGAGTGCCATAGTTGTGGGGCAATTATTTCTTCAGCTCAGAGTGTTCCTCCTATTAGAGAAGTTCATCCCTTAGCAAAAGGTGGTTCTTAAGGTCATAGGGGTGGTTTCTAGGATACTCGAGAAGGTTCTTAGGTAGGTAGGATAGAAAGTTGGTCAGGACCCTTTCCAGGTAATGGACATGGTCAGTTGTATGTAATACCTATTATGCCTGAGGTTGAGTCTTTGGATGCGGTTGTTATATGTACTATTTTGGTGTTACGTTAGTCATCCCTAGATTTATTTGATTCAGGATCCAATTATTCATATGTGTCTTCTTATAGTGCTACACGATTAGAGTTATCTTGGGATTTATTATCTATGACTTTGCATGTATCTACTTCTGTGGCCGATTCTGTCATAGTGGATCGGGTGTTCAGATCCTATGTCGTGACTAATAGAGATGTTGATACTCATACTGATCTTATTATTTTGGATATGGTGAACTTTGATTTAATTCTGGGCATGGACTGGTTATCCTACTACCATGTTGTCATGGATTGTTTTGCCAAGACCATTACCTTAGCTATTCCTAGTATACCCTCAATCGTGCAACAAGAAGCAGTTAGTCGCGAGCTGATAGGGGTTATTTCTCATTTTCATTATAGAAGGCTTATTTTAAGGGGTTACAAGTCTTATCTCGCTTATATTTGTGATACTAGTATGAAGAGTCCATTGCTTGAATCTGTTATTTTGGTCATTAAGTTTCCTAATATGTTCCCTACCAACCATCCTGGTATTCCTCCTTCCTGTGAGATTGATTTTTTATTGATCTCGAGCGTGGCACCCAACCTATTTCTATGACAACTTACCATATGGCTCCTGTCAAGCTTAAGGAGTTGAATTCTTAGTTTTAGGATCTTCTTGGTAAGCATTTTATTAGATAGAGTGTGTCTCCTTGGGGAGCTCTTGTTTTGTTTGTAAAGATGAAGTATAGCTCCATGTATATGAGTATTTATTATAGGCAGATTAATAAGGTGATGGTGAAGAACCATTATCCTATTTCCTGCACTGATGATTTGTTTTACAAACTTCAGGGAGAGGCAGTATTTTCTAAGGTTAATTTGAGATCTGGTTACCATCAGTTGAGGATTCTGGTTGAGGATATCCCAAAGGCATCTTTTAGAACCCATTATGGACATTATGAGTTCTTGGTGATGTAATTTGGGTTGACTAATGCCCCAACCGTGTTCTTGGATTTGATGAACCAATTGTTCAGACCTTAATTGGATTCCTTCATGGTTATATTCATCAATGCCATCCTTGTGTATTTGAGGACTAGAGAGGAGCATTCAATATTTAACGACTGTGATCCAAACTTTTAGATATTATGTGCTTTTCTCCAAATTCTCTAAGTGTGAGTTTTGTCTTTAGTCAATGACATTACTTAGATATGTGATGTCTAAGGATGGTGTGATAGTAGACCTGACAAATATTGAGGCGATTTGTAGTTGGTCTAGACCTACATCTCCTACTGAGATTCATAACTTTATTAGTTTGGCTGGTTATTACTGATACTTCATCGAGGGGTTGCTACTATTTTAGCACCTATCGCTAAATTAACTCGGAAGAAGGTTCCCTTCTGATGGTCCAAGAAGTTACGAGCTTTGGAAAGCTCAAGGATTTTCTTACTTCAGTTTCTGTTTGAGGTTGAGGGATTCACTGTGTATTGTGATGCTTTAGGTGTTGTTCTTGGTTGTGTTTTGATGTAGAAGGGTCATGTTATTTCTTATGCTTTGAGGCAGCTTAAGATTCACGATTGCAACTACCTTACTCATAATTTGGAGATGGCAGTGGAATTTTTCATATTTATGATTTGGAGACATTATCTTTATCTCGTGCATTGTGAGATTTTCATTGATCATTACAGCCTTTAGCATCTTATGATCTAGAGAGAGCTTAATACTAAATACCATAGATGGATAGAATTACTTAAGTATTATGACATCTTCATCTTGTATCATTCAGGCAAGGCAAATATAGTAGCCTATGCCTTGAGTCGGAAGGCAGTGAGTATGGGTAGCTTGGCTTGTATTTTAGTTTCTCTAAGGCTGTTGGTAGGACATTCAGTCCTTAGCAAAATTGATGGTTCACCTTGATATTTCAGATCCCAGGAGGATTCTTCCTAGTGCTGAGGCAAAGCCATTGCTTTTTGAGAAGATTCAGGATCATCAATTTAATGATAGTAAGATTCGCTTCCTTCATAATCAGGTGTTGAGAGGCGAGTCTGAGAGGATCACCATAGATTTTGAGGGTGTTTTGAGATATGATTGCTTCATTTGTGCTTCAAAGATTGATTACTTGATTTAGTTGATTCTTCATGAGGCTCACAATTCTAGATATTTTATTCATCCAGGCACAACTAAGATATATAGAGATTTGAGATAACATTACTGGTGGAGTGGCATGAAAAGATATATGGCATATTTTATAGCTCATTGCCTATGTTATCAATAGGTAAAGGCAGAGCAATAGCGACCAGGTGGATTGACTCAGATATTGCCCATTCCTAAGTGGAAATGGGAGTCGATTACCATGGATTATTTTAGTAGTTTTCCTCGTACTTCTCATAGTTTCGATGGTATTTGGGTCATCGAGGATCGATTGAAAAAGTTAGTCTAATTTATTTCTACACATATATCTTTCAGTGTTGAGAGGTTATCCTGTATCTATGTCTGTGAGATAGTCTATTTGAATGGTATGCCTAGATCTATTATTTCGTATTGGGGTTCTGTGTTCACTTTTAGCTTTTGGAGAGCTTTCTAGGAGTAGTTAGGCACTCAGGGGGATCTTAGTACAACTTTCTATGCTCACATAGATGGTCAGTTTGAGCAGACTATTCAGGTGCTTGAGGATATGCTCTGAGCTTGTGCTATGGAGTTTCAGCGTCAGTGGGAGGAGAACTTAGCCTTGGCATAGTTCACATATAATAATAGTTATCATTGGAGTATTGATATGTCAACTTTTGAAGCCTTGTATAGTAGGAGATGTCGTTCTCCAATTGTGTAGTTTGAGACTTTTGAGATTCAACACTACAGTATTGATTTGCTTTAGGAGTCATTGGATAGAGTCAGTGTGATTCAGGATAGGTTGAGAGTAGCTCAAAGTAAGCCGAAGGCCTATGTGGACAATAGGCTCTATGCCTTGATATTTGAAGTTGGTGATTGGATATTCCTATGTGTGTTACCCAAGAAGGGTATGATGAGGTTTGGGAGGAAGGGAAAGCTTAGTTCAACATATATTGGGTCATTTAAGATTCATTGTGTAGTTGGTGAGATAGTTTAGGAGTTAGCTTTACCTCCATATTTTTCTGCTATCCATCAAGTTTTCCATGTTTTATGTAGTGGTGATACATTCCTGATCCATCATATGTGCTTAGATTGGACTTAATCTTGTTGGATAAGTGCTTGACCTTCTGGAGGAGCCTGTGATCATTTTCGCTAATGATGTTGGGTGGTTACGTACTATGGAGATTCTAGTAGTTAAGGTTCAGTGAAGGCACCTCCTAGTTGAGGAGGCCACTTGGGAGATCAAGCATGAGATATCTACCTAGTATCCTTACCTGTTTGAGACTTCAGGTACATCCTAATCCTTAACTTTCATGGTTAAAAATTCCAAAACCCTTGAGGTTTTATTTTAACCTCAAATTAACTTGGATTTCTCCTCTTCTTGAGGGTAATGACTCCTTGAGCAAGAGGGAACATTGGGTTGACTTCAGAAATATGATTTTCCGTAAATAGGATCCAAATGGGATTTTGGTGTGATTTTTTGATCTGAAACACAATAGCTTAATATGGGTATTATTATTCTTGTGTTGATGAGTAGAATGTGGTTTTGATAGCTTGGCATCTTGTGGAATCTTCTTAGAAGGGAAAATAGTGATTTAGTGGATCTTTTGAGCTTTCTTTGTCATCTAGTAGACTAGGTTTTACCCCTTGTTAGATTGAGCTAATTCATATTATATATAAGATATTGTGTTGGATTTGAGATGGATTTTTGATCTTGTTGTGATAAAATGAAATACTTTGGTTAGTCAGGCCGTTTAGGTTATTTTAGATACTATTCTAGGCATAATTAGCTAGTTAGACATATCATAACCTTGTGGCTCATGTTTAGGATGGAAATGCCTTAGTTACTCAACCAATAAGAAAAAGATCTTAATCACTAGGGTTCAAGATAAAACTTGCCCTAGTTTTCATTACCTTAGGTGAAATTTATTTAGTTGTTATCAATTGAGAGGAATTGCTATCCTAGGGATAGTTATGGCTTGTTCAACGTCTAAAAGTAGATTTAGATACCTTAGCCTAGTCCGGGTTAGATATTGCTTAATAAAGGATTTTGGGGGTTTAGAAGTAGGATCTTCGACCTACATTAGGCATAGACTTGAGATAGTTATTGAAGACCTTTTATACGCTTGTGTACATTTAGAAAATATTTATTGCATTGATATTGAGTAGCCTTGGTATTTGATGGTTATGATAGGTTGACAAAAATGTAATGCTTATGTACTAATTCGGTAGAATATTGAATAGGGTAATGATTTTGCTATTGATTGGGCTACTGATTATACTATTGAACAAGCCCTTAATTGTGATATTGACTTAGCCATAGATTGTGCCATTTATTGAGCCAACAAAGGAGCTATTAACTACGCTAATGATCATGCTTATTGATATATTAACATTTACACTATTGTTCATGCTAGTCGTTATGTCTATTGACTACATTAGTGACTAAGTTATTAATTACGCTACGATTAAGCCACTGATTATGCTATGAATAATCTATAGATTATGCCATGGGTTAGCTAATGATCAAACTATTGATAAGCCATCGATTATGCTAATGGTAAGCTATCTATTATGCTAATGATAATTTGTTGACTATGCTATTGATAATACTTATGAATTACATTAGCAATCATGCTAATAACTATATTAGTGATCACACTATTGGTTATACTAGAGACCATGTCGATGGGCTATACTAATGATCATGTCATGGGCTATGTTAATGACTAGGACTATATTGATGCATATTTTATGGATTATGCTAAAGAGCATGCCTATAGATTAAATTAGAGATTATGATATTTATTATGCTAAAGATCATTCTTATTTACAATATTGACAATCATGATATTGATTATGCTAGAGTTCATGATTTCAATTATTATTATTGATCATGTAAAATAACTATATTAGCAGTTATGCTATTAAATACTCTAATGATTATGCTACTGGCCACAATAAGGATGGTATGATTACCAGTTCAAGTATGGATATTGCTTATTCTTCAAATTATATAAACACTAGTTCAAGTTTTGATAATGATGATAATATAAATTATTGATACCCGATGCAAAACCCGAGGCTGACCATGATATTGATGATATTGACGATGATATTGATGATGCATATAATGATGTTGGTGATGATGTTGAGGATGATATCAATTATGATATTTACGAGGACATTGTTGAATATCCATATCGGTTCGAGTACAAATTTACATATTTTAGTACGATGATATGCTTATTAATATATTATGATATTGAGGTGAGAGATTGATAATTGTGAGACTAGAAAAGTTCTAAATTGAGGAAATGGTTATAATGTGATTTGATATAGTTAGGGTTCTACTCATACTATGACTAGTGACAAATAAGTATTAGTTGATAAATGATGATTAGTCGATAAATGAGGATTAGTTGATGAATATTGGTCAGTTGAGAAATGTTGGTTAGTTGAGAAATGTTGGTTAGTTGATAAAATATTGGATAGTTGATAAATAATAGTTAGTTGATAAATGCTAGTTAGTGGTTAAATGACGGCTAATGGATGAACGATGAGTATGGTATGTCATAGATTGGATAAATACTTGTTGTATCATGAGAGTTGATAAGTAATGGTGGTGGGTTATGATATTGTTCTAGTCTTATAGGGGCTTGTAATGGGTTATTTACTTTTTTACACTAATTGGCGTATGCTAACGAATTTTGTAGTTATGATTGTATGTGTTGATGTTTTATGTTATGTTATTATTCTGGTTCATTTACTTATTTATGCACAGAAAGGTTGGAGTTACGTTAGGTTTGTTTATACCTTGACTTAGTTATTTTATCTTGCATTTTATCATACTTATATCATGATTTAGATCAGTTGGCCGATGATGTCTACTGAGTACCTATGGTTTTGTTACTCGTACTATACTTCTATACCTTTTGGTGCATATCCGAGTACTAGTTGCTGCCATTGATCGACATTCATGTTGTGTTGATATCTGGAGATAAGGTGAGCTTTTGGAGTTGGAGTCACCTTTTTGTTTCTATCTTTTTATGTCTAGTCTTTTTTCGAGATAGATGTTATGGACTATTTAGATTCTTGGGCTTTATTATTATCAATAGATGCTTTTGTACTGGCTCTACCTGGTTGTGGGATGATTTTCTATGTAATGACTACCTTTCATCTATTTTAAATACTTGTTTATTTGAAGTTATGCTCTTGATTTCTGCCTATGTTGGGCATTTTCCAACAAGTTAACCCATTATGTTTAGCTTCGGGTTATGATTTATCTTACCAACTGGCGGGATTTAGTAGGTGCCATCGTGACTCATAAATCGGGTCATGAAAATACTGAAGTGATTGATGGATGGAACTTTAACTACACGTAACAACTTTACAATGTCTATGAAGTCTCTAATGAAATATCTAACTGTATGATATCACATAATTGGAGTAGGGCCTCGACATTCCCAACTATAACAATAAATAAAACTAAAGAGTACTAGACACCTATTAGCTTTAGATGAGAGTGAAGCTCGCCAATATTTAGCAAAGTACATAACAAGTGCCTACTACGGGAGTCTGCTAACCTGTATATCTAACCCTACAGTCATGAAACGGTAGCATCCCCAACCACTGGGAAATAAAAACATCTGTAACATGGCTTAGTAACAACTAGACATATTAGAATACTTAATGAATCAAGTAATATAATGAACAACTATACACAACTGAACATCAAAAACTCTTATACAAAGTTATATCTTAGAGATATCCTTCCTAATTATGTATAATGCCTTTTAATTTTTTATTAACATGTGAAAAGCGATACATTCATATATGTAGGTCTAAAGAAGGTAACCAACTAGTAGCTGAGTAAAAATCTACCCGAGTTAAGATTGATAGTAGAAGAAAAAAAGAGATAGGAAACTTACGCGCATAGTTCAGTACTTCTGGAAATGAAATATTAGTCTACAAAATTATGTATTTTGTGGAAACTGATGAAACATGGGGTGTGCACCACCTTAAAAGGGACCAAATCCCTTTAATTCAGACACAGACAATAAAATAGTAAAGCAGTAAGGAAACAACATTTTGCAGGGAATTAAAGAACACAAAGATTTAACGTGGAAACCTCCTTGCTCAAGGGAGGGAAAACCATGGCTTTCCCTCACAAGAACTCAAGAATCCACTATAATCAAGCTCATGATTATACATTCCATTTGGAACCTAACTCTAAGCTCCACTACTTTGTAGAAACTCTATTAAAAAATCTCCTTGGCAACTCTATCGAGATCTCTCCTCAATATTGATTAACTCTAACCAATATCAACTCAGGTAACTCTACCTAAGCACTCTACAAGAACAAGAAAAACATTACTCTTATAAAACAAGTAATTTAATTATAGACCCAGACTTGACTCAAGAACAAATATTCTCTCAACACACAAAATCTTGGAACTTGAGAAACTTTTGAGTTTTTGTAGATTTCCCTTTTGAATAATCTGATTGCAAACACTATCAATTGAGAAAAGTTCTTTTCTATTTATAGATGGAAAATGATTAGGGTAAAATTTCTAGTGCGCCCGGTGTCCTGACTAGTACACAACTCATCTGCATAGTTTGTTACACTAACAGAAAAAACTATGTAGGACATGTAATAGCTATATGTTTTCATGAAGGCCCAAGGACCTGGTCCCTTGTTGTCATCTGATCATCATCAAAACAAGGTATAACAATTTCCTGCCTTTTGGTGATGACAAACCAACCATATTTTGAGCTCTAAAGTTCATTTATCTCTGTCAATCAGGGTGATCCATACTAGTGTTGATTAATGTTCCCCTATCATTATGCACTATGCTTCCCCTATCACCATGCACCTACACTCTTCCCCATTTCAATATGCCATCATGTTTCACCAACATTCAACAAATGTGCCTATATCTGCACTTCAACACCTATATCTGTTACCTGGTCCCTAATACATGAATTTAGTATTCCCCCTTTTGGCATCATTGAAAAGTGATAACAGTAATCCAAGAGTAAAATAAGCACAAGTTAGTTTACTCATAGCCACTGGGGGAACACTAACATGAAGAAATTTTTTTAAACAATATATTAGATAGATAAAACATACAAACTAAGGATTCATTCATATCAAACGGGATCAATACCATTACAACATAGAAAAATTAATAAAATGTCTAGTCCTTTAGAAGCCACATCAGAAATATTAATAGGAAACTGACATAGGGATAGGGTTGATAGGACTTAGGTAAAAGGAGGCTTAGGGGAGAAGGATTTGAGCAACAACTCCATTTTTGTATTCTCAGTAGCATGAGCATTTAGTAGTTGCTTAGTGAGGTCTTTAACTTCTGCATTCAACCCTTGAACCTCAGCAGTGAGTATTGTAACTTTAGTTTAGAGTTTTGCATTTCTAGATGTAAGATCCTCAATAGCACCTGGTCCCTCTGAGGATAACTTCTGATTCTACATCTTTAGTTGAAAAATTTCAGCATCATTAGCAGCCAAATTTACTCTTATGTCTTCCATTTCTTTGCGTAAGTTCTCCTAAATAGCCAATAGCTCTGACACTTATGACACAATCCCTATTTTTCCCTCTACACATTAATTTTCAACTAAAGTTGTCAGACCGAGCATTTGTTTCACTATTCTAGGAGTTCTATTGGTCCCCACAATCCCAAAGTAATAAAAGACTTTATTCAGGAAATACCTATAAGGCATACCATGTTTTCCTTCCTTTCTTTTGATGACCTGATACTTAAGCTATATCAATACAACAGATATACTTATCAACTCAAATTTACTAAGACATTCTATCATAAATAGATCAACAACAAAACCTATAGTCCTTTTCTTTGACCTTGGCAGAATGACCTTGTTGACAAATTCAAACACCAGCTAAAACTCACTTATGAGAAACTTCTTTCTCACCCCAGCTGTAGGTGTACCTCCTACTTTTGAGGCATCAATCATAAACTCAATTGAGGGTTGTTGCTTTAAAATAGTCCTCAAACCAATAATAGAAACATTAAGAATTTTTCCCAGTTCCTCTTCATCCAGTTTTATTTTTTTTCCTTCCACCTGGGTAGTTAGGCTTAACCCATTATTTGAGAAGTCCATTTTATAATAGAATTCTCTTACTTTCTTTTCAAAAACCATAGGAATTGGTTACTCTAGGAGGTGTAACCATCCCTGGTTCCTTATATACTCTACCGACTCTATCATGCCAGGTTTCTCATAAATCTTTGGATAAAAAACTCTACTAGATAGTACATTCTGGGTTTTCAAGATCATATTTCTGTTTTGTCTCAACACTAATTCTTCTGCCTTTCTTTTTCTTTTGGAAACATTTCTTGGTTTCTCTTTAAAAACTTTACTCTTCTTGGGACTATGTCTCTCAGAGACTTTCTTCTTCTTAGAAACAATGTGTGTCTGTTTCGTCCCTGCAAGGCTACTAGATTTGAACGGGAGGACCTGGTCCTTCCTGCACTATATATTTCTTTTCTTCTTCTTGTTGTTGTGGTAGCAACATAAGGATCAATGTCCTCACCATATCCAATCTCTAAAACTTTAATATTCTCCTCCTCCACTATAGTAACTTTCTTCAGTCTTCTTCTCTTAGCAGTAAAAGACTTGCTAGCCTTCATAGCATACACTAACAACTTCTTTTCAGATCCCCTAGTAGAATATGATCTACAAACATTTACACCAGAGTCAACCACCTTCTCTTTAACTTTGTTCCCCCTTTATTTTAGCACAGACCACCTCAAAGGTGGTTCATCCTTATCTGCCTCAT
This sequence comes from Capsicum annuum, assembly GCF_002878395.1. Taxonomy (NCBI): domain Eukaryota; kingdom Viridiplantae; phylum Streptophyta; class Magnoliopsida; order Solanales; family Solanaceae; genus Capsicum; species Capsicum annuum. The sequence goes on from NC_061119.1 coordinate 101,274,655, forward strand.
GCTCCTCATTTGGAGGTTGCACAAATTCTACATCATCTGCCAAATCAACCTTTTCATCTATTACTTGATCTTCTACACCAAAAGAGGTTTCCTTGGGATTATTTTCAACTAGAATTAAGTTTTCATCTACCTAATTCTCACTGCTAGAAAGGTCAAACCTTTTTACTAGTTTTTCTTTATTACACGGTTAAGCTAAAATGGGGTTTGACTTTGGGGAGTAGGGGAACCAAGTACTTGTAGGGTTTTTGAGAGTTCTGTTTCTTCTGCTTCTTCAAAGAGAAGAGGTATTTGAGAGACATCAAGTAATTTTAGTTTTTCTAAAAAGGAGGAACTTCAGATTGAGAGACTTCCTGTTCAGTTGGTGAACCAAAACTCCAATTTAGGTCTACCACCATGGCTGACCCAATAGGGTTTCCATGGAAGCTGGTGTTTTGACAACACTAGGTACCTCCAGAGTCTCAGTAGGCTCTAGAGGGAATGCAATGCATAGTAGTAAATTAGATTTTTGTTGAGGACTCAAGGAGGGATATTTTATTATTTTCTGTATTGAAAAATAAGAATGTTTGATTTAGGGATTTTTAGACTAAACATGTAGAGATTGACTAATTTCTGGGTCTTCAGTAGGGTTCAACTTGGTGGGAATATCGACCATTTTGATCTTTTGTGAGAAAGAGACTAAGAACACCTTTTTTTGAGAGGATGAATGAATTGTAAGATGATTTGTGAGTTAATTTTGGAAGAGAATAAAAAGGAATGAATTTGGTTTTGTATTTAAGTGAGGTGATCATTGTCATTAAGAGGTGCTTTTTGAACGAAATGACATGTCCGTTTCTAATAGGTGTGACCTTTCACCTTGCTAAGGAACTGACACTTTTACTCAGAGAAGGAAAGACACATGGCTTTTATGATTGAATTTTATGACTTTTAAAGAACACTATTTTGGTACTAACCTTAGAGATAGTATGAGGTTCTTCTCTTTCTTTAGTAAATCCTTAAATTTTTGTCTACTTTAGCTATTCTATTCCAAAGTTATTCCCATGTGTGTATACCTACAAAGGTATGGTACCGAGTTAGATTAGCAAGTACATATTTTATCAAGGACACGTGTGTCCTGATCATAGCCAATTTTTAGAGAGAAAAATTGATTCATCTAGTAGGTCAGGTTATTTTTTTAGCCTCATCCTCAACTTGTTCTTCATATTTTTGCCTTAATTTGGGATAAGAACTTTTGAGAATGCCATGAAATTTCTAGCTTTGAGATTATTTTTGTACTCCAGATTCTAAAGGTCCAGTCAGGTTCTCAAGTGGGTGAAAAGATTTGTGCCACTAGTTTGACCTTCTGAGAGAAGTTCCATTGGGATCAAGTCCCTGAGAAGTTTTAATAAATCATTCTTGATATTCTTTAACTGGTGAAACGGTCTGTAATTAAGATCTTAGATCACCATCATCTTCATTATTCCCAACTATATCATTTAGTCCTTTATCATCATCTTTATCAATATCATCCCTTTGAACAAGAATGAGTTCTTTACTATCATAATCTTTATCATCACCTGGATTCATAAGCTTTCATGACTCATCAAAGACCACATGAATACTTTCTTCTACACAAAGAGTTCTTCTATTGAAAACTATATATGCTTTGATTGTTGAGGAGTAGCCCATAAATGTTTCTTCATCACTTTTGGAGTCAAACTTTCTCAGTTTATTCTTCCCATTATTTATCACAAACACTTGCACCCAAAATGTCTGAAGTAGTCAAGCTTAGCCTTTCTATTAAATTCAAGCTCATATGAGGTCTTGTTTAGGAGAGATCTAATTAAACACGTATTTTTCACATAACATGCAGTATTAACGACTTTACCACCAAAAATCTTTGGAATCCCACTATCAATCGACATGGTTCTGGCAATCTCTATGAGGGTTCTGTTGTTTCTTTCACCAACTATATTTTGTTGAGGAGTCCTAGGAGAATAGAAGTTGTGATTGATTCCATGTTTAGCATAAAATACTACAACTTGGGAGTTCTAAAATTCAGTTCCATGATCAGATCTGAATTCAACAATTTTGCAATTTAGCTTTATTTGATTTTGCGTGGCAAAAGTTACTAGAACCTCATTGGTTTTATCCTTTGTTCTCAAGAACATAGTCTATGTGAATATGGAGCAGTCATCACCAATGAAAAACACATACTTCTTTCCTCCTCTACTTTAGACTTTAATAGGTCCACACAGATCCATGTGCAGTATATCAAGGGGTCTAGAAGTACTCACCTACTTATTCATCTTAAATGAAGACCTAGTTTGTTTACCATTAATACAAGAATTATAAACCTTTTTTTCTGGAAATTCAACTTTTGCATGCCACGGACCAGGTTCTTTGATATCAACTTTTTTAGCAAAGAGGAACCTACATGTCTTAGCCTTCTGTGACATATATAAGAATCTTCACTTTGAACACTTAAGAAAGTTGATTCCCCATTAGCTACAGACTCTAAATTAGACACATACATATTTTTAAACCTTCTCTCTTTGAGAGTAACTCTTCCAGACTTCAAACTTTACATAGTACATACATATAATGAGAACATCACATTATTATCTTTGTCAAAAATTTGAGAAAACACTTAGAAGACTGTACTTGAGGCAATTCATATAATACACATCTTCTATTGCTTGATCAAGTGATTTTCCAATTTTATCAACACCATAAATATATCCTCTTTAACCATTTCCAAAAGATACACCTCCACCTTGAAGTGTTTTGAGAGAGAGAAAGAAGTCAGTACTCCATGTCATTTTCTTTAAATATCCACTATCCATAAGCCAATTATGATTGTATTCCCTTTCTCCTACCAGTAAACATAGTCATTTGTTAGAATTGCGAACCCGTTTGAGTTTAAGTTCCCAAAAGAAAGTCAAATGTGCGATCAAATCTTTCTTAGCCTATCTAGGTAGAGAGTTTTTCTTCTTATTTTTCAAGGGCATGAAACCCTTAGGATAGTAATTCTCCTAATGGATGTATTTAGGATTACTCATTCTAGCTCTAAGTTAATATTTATAGTTTTTCTTCAAGTGTCCATGTCTTCCATAATGAGTACATAAAGGTTTCTGGACCCTATTTCTAATACCATGAACAATGTTCCCTTGATACCCAAGTGGTTGGGTTTTATAATGATATGCAAGGCCTTTACAATAATTGACACCTAACTAATTAAATTAGAAAGGATTTAAGAGAATGTGGTCCATTTTAGTTATTTGTGAAGTTCTTCTCTTATATAGACCAGGTCTCTTTCTAATTCTTCATTCTTATAGAGTGCAGTCATAAAAAGTTTTTGAGAATCCCTCAACTTTTATTCAAGGTCAATTTGAAGCCTTGGGGCTTCTTTTTTCCCTTTACCATTTGAATCATCCACTTTCTTTAGCTGATTCATTAAACTCAAATTTTCAGATTTCTACTAAGTAAACCGTTTCTTTACTTCAGATATCTGGAGAGTTAAGACAATTAATTCAAGGTACTGATTTTCTACTTTCTCTTATAACATATTTTTCTCAGTAGTTATTTCACACATAGAATCAATTACCACATTTGCAAGTTTCTTTATCTTCCTAGCAGAGTAGTTATCTAAGTTTTCCTTAGTGTTTAAGAGGGTTACCTCATTTTATTCGATATCTTATATGTTTACCATAAGAGCAAATAAGGCATCATTGATGAATTCATTATCTTCCACACCTTTCATAGACACATCTTCAGACTTCTCAGCTTCATCAGATTTACTGGAGGAGTCTCGCCAGACAGCTAGGGCCTGCTTCACTTGATAATCAGCTACATCCTTTCTTCTTAACTTTACAAGGACCTGGTCCCTATTCTTTCCTTTGTCACCTCTAGTTTTCAGATATTTTTAATAATCCATTTTGTGCATTTGAAAGTCCTTAATGAAATTCTTAGGACTTCCACATTAGTGACTAACTTCAATAGTGCCTCCCATTTTACTTCTACTTTCTCTTATTTGAAACTGACTACTTTTCTTTATATATCTAACAATCCTTTTTGCCAAATAGACAACGTCAATGTACTCCTTACTTGAATAATACTTTAAAGCTTTCAATCCCAGAGATTTTTTTTTGCTTTCTTCTTCTATTGCCCTTGCTGCTTCTTGAGTTCATAAGTCTTCAGATTATTAATAAGTTCATCCATTGTGAGAGTTTTCTTTCACAAAATTTTGGAAGAACTCCAATATTTTTCTCACATATTTATACAAAGGAATAACTTTTCATAAGTAGTGCAACTCATTGGTGATTGAAATAAATCTAGTATGTACCTCTTGGATATTTTCTCCCTGTTTCATGGTAAAGGTTTCATAATGAGTAGTCAGTGTATTAACTTTTGAATACTTCAGATCAGTGGTTCCTTCATGAACATTGTTTAAGTAATCCAAAATTTTCTTAGCATTTTCACAAGAAGAAATCCTATTTATTCATCAGGTCCTATGCCACAGACAAGCAATTTTTTTGCCTTGTTATTCTTCTCAACTTTCTTTTGATCTTCATCACCAAACTCTCTCCTAGTTTTGACAATTATCCTTGTTACGTCTTTTTTTGACCTCTTTAACAAGAACATAATAACTATCATGTATTACATCTATTAGCTCACTATCCTCAGCAGTAGTCATACATCCTGGTTTTCCACCACGCATAGTACTGCCTATTAAAGTAGGGTGGTCTAGTGGTAGATTAGCTTTCTTCAAGTTTAGGTAGAGTAGCCATTATCAATAAATAACTCTAGGTATGAAACTTTTAGAGTGTCCTAGCTCTGATATCAATTGATAAAATGTGGGGGGGTGCACCACCTTACAAGGGACCAGGTCCCTTAAAGTCAGATATAGGCAATAAAATAGTAACGAAGTAAAGAAACAACACTTTTCTGGAAATTAAAGAACGAAAATACTTAACGTGTGAACCTTCTTGCTCAAGGGATAAAAAACCATAGCTTTCCCTCACAAGCATTCAAGTATCCACAATAATCAAACTCATGATTACAGGCTCCATTTGGAACCTAACTGTAAGACCACTAGTTTGTAACAAATCTATTACAAACTCTCCTTAACAACTCTATCAACATCTCTCCTTATTATTGATTAACTATAACCAATATCAACTCAAGTAACTATACCTAAGCACTCAACAAAGATAAAAAACATTTCTGGTATAAGATTAGTAATTCAATTATAGAGCAAGACTTGACTCAAGAACAAACACTCTCTTATAACACAAAAGCTTGGAACTTGAGCAATAGTTGAGTTTTTGCTGGTTTCTCTTTTGAATAATCAGATTGAAAATTTTTTGAATTGAGAATCCTTCTTCTTTCCTTATATATGTATAATGATTTGGGTAGAATTTCCATTGGGCTAGGTGTCCTGACTGGTACACAGCTCACCAACGTAGTTTATTATGCTAACAGTTAAAACTGCATAGGACATGTGACCATAATATATGTCTTCATGAAGACCCAGGGATCTTGTCCATTGTTGTCATCTGATTATCATCAAAACAATATATAACAGAAACAACCACAAACATCTCAATTAATTTACAAACATTATCATCATAAAAACTAGAGCGGATGGCCCTTAGCCACAGTGTATCAAAATAATATATCCTCCTCAAAAGAACTAGAAAGAGTAATGAAGGATGAAGTGTATAAGGGTAAATAGTAATTTGATCTCACTAGAAGAAGCCAGAAGACATAACTTTTCTTCAAATAGAAATGAAAACTTTGGCCAACTAGATTCGATAGGCTTTGGAAAGTTAAAAAATGATGGGGTTAGTAGATGAATCACAAAACCCAAGAATGAAAGTGTACATATATACATACGAGTGATCTATTTTTTTCAAAATTTATCATCTCAAACTTAATGGGAGTATAAATCAAGATATTTTCCTTCCAATTTCATTCTTTCAATATCGTAGGGGGTAAATTGTTCAAATTACAGAAGAGTAGTCACTTATTTTGTTTTTCATGTTTACCAATTTTCTTTGGTGATGGATTTTGATGTCATAGGTCTTTGTTGAAAGACCAATACCTCTATAAGATCATATTAATAGTGTCACAATCCAAGACTACCCCCTATTTGTAACACAAATCTTAGAGTTACAAGTCACCTCAAGCTAACACATGCCATGGAATACCACTAATAATAATGATATAACTGATAAAAACATTGTAGAAAGATGAATTTAATGATGAAATAATAATAGAGACCAAAACTAATATCTTAGTTTAAAACCAAAAGTTCGAACATCTAACTGCAGGTCTGAAAGCCTCTATTGAGATGAGTTGTTGGAATATGCCCCCAACCAACCCTAATTATCTAAAATTGAAATAGAGAAAACAAATGAAATATTGATAACTAGTCCTCAAATAATGAGGACTCCCAAAAGTACAACTCCTAAAATGATGTTGGATCAAGTAAACCACGATCTGGGTGCTGAATGTACGAACCTATATTATATGGTAATACAATGCAAAGAAAAGTATGCAGTCAGTACTTTTAATAGACTGAGAACATGAGATATTCACTACACTATATAAAATAAATATGCTAAAAGGGAAATGATGACTTAAACATGAAGCTAAAATTTGTAAACTACTACTACGAAAATGTAATAAACATTTAATACTATAAAGTGTTGAATAAACTGGATACATGGTCAAAAGTGATCTGAGACTGAATGTGGGAGGTTCTATAACTGACTTTGACCATGTGAGCAATATGGAATCAGGCTTGTTAAAGATTGGTAAATTTACCACTTATATACATCAAACTTTGTGCACACTACTATGATTAAATCGTGTAAATTAGGCGATTTGACATTTTAATGTGCTAATTCCCATTGTTTGTAGGTTTTCAGGTAAATGGAAGAAAACAAGTAAAGTGAGTTAAAAATAGAAAAAAAGGGCAAAGTAGTGCAAAAGCTGGAAAATATGGAGTCGGGATCGACCTCAATTACCACGATCGTGGTCTGAAGGACGTGATCGTGGCCAGGGCAAGGTCAAAGCATGGAAATCGTAATAGGTTCAATGTGATCATAGGAATCGTGATCACGATCAACTAATGGTGATCATGATGGTACAATATTCTACCAAGTGTAGACTAGTCATTTCACACAACTGGTTCTAATCCTTCTAAGGGCAAAAATCCTTTTACATAGATATCTCCCAACTAGAATTCAATATTTGTCATTGTAAAAAAACCTTACTAAATTGGGAAAGATTATTGTGGTTAATTTTCCAAGGATTTTAGCTGTGATTGAAGTTGAATTTTAGAATAACCTTACTTTTTACTCTTCAATGGAATCTTTGAATGTCAATTTGGGTATATTTCTTCTCTCAAACATCATGAGTAGCTAAACATCTATCTTGGGTTTATGTTGGTATAGGGGGAAAATGTGTATGGGTCTTGATTTTTAGTGTACATTCTTCGTTAATGATGTTGGGTTTCACTAATACTTGATTGTAAAATTGGAATTTACGGGTGAAAGCCCTAATTTCCTAAAATCCCACATCATCCTTGAAAGAGGGACGTGGGAATTCTTTCGGACCCTATATCATCCTTGAAAGAGGGATATGAGAGACAAGTAAGAGTGAATAATAATTAGATGTTAGATTATTCCTTTATATTGTCTTATAAATAAGGATGGACTGTGAATTTTCTATGCCTTGGGCATTTTCCTAGAAATAGGGTTGCCCAATAAAAGTTGTGGGTTGATTTGTTTGGTACACCCATAAGGTATTCTAAAGGATCCATGGGTGATATTTTGGTGTTTGATTGAAAGACTAACGCCAAATACCCTAAACCAACCTACCCATATAGTCATTAACTAGAGTTTGCATTTGAATCTCATATACCTATGCTCTATTTTCACCAAGGATAACATAACCCAAAAACTATTTTCTTACTTAAATCTTATCTACAATTTTTTGTCTCAAATGGTAGTTCGAGTAGATTTTTATCAAACAATATTTCAAACCATACCCCTAATTTTAATTTATGTCTTATTTTATGTTTGCATTGCGGGTAAATACTTAGTAGATTTCAACACACATAGGAATCGAATACTAGTTACACTCCTCATGGATTCGACCCCAGCTCAAGTTGGGTTATTATATTGATAATGATCATCCTACTCCAACACAATAGTATAGGTGAGCGTGATCAAAATGACGCTATTATCGGGGAGTGAAACTCAATTTTTGCTTGTGTGGTGTTGATGGTGACTTTTGGTTTACCTGTAGAGGTTTAGAATTACTATTTTTATTGTTTCTGTTTCTTTATAGGTGATTTCAGTAGTGTCTATGACACAATAAATGATCATGCAAGTAATGTTGGGACCTTTGATGGGCCCTTTGATGATGATGACCATCTCCACGATGTGGGGAATTCTAGTACCATTTACATCCTATCGAATAGGGTATTCCATACCACAAGTGTAATATCACACATTCGTCAAATGAAAGGACACTTTGGGGTCAAGCTCATAAAGACCCAAACTTGCACTTGAAAAATTCTGTGGATATGTGTGCCCCATTTGACATTGCTCACATCTCACAAGAATCCATGAAATTATGCCTCTTCCCTTTCTCTCTAATGGGTGAGGTGTTGTTGTTGTTAAGGTCTCTTTCTACTGGGTCAATCACATCACGGGTCAAGCATACCGATGATTTCTTATATCTTTACTTCCTACAATCAAAGATGTTGCAATTGCGGGACACAATCATTAAATTTTGTCAAATCAATTCAGAGCCTCTATATGAAGTTTGGGAGAAATTTAATGAAAATCTTGTGCAATGTCCTTACCATGAAGTACCGAATAAGATTTTCCTACAAATATTCTATAGGGCGTTTGACCAACTCAACAAGACTATGGTGGAGAACGCGGTCAGTTTATCACTTGTGAGGTTGTCATATGGAGTGGCTTCAACTTTGCTTGAGAAAATCTCAAAGCAAAATAGGAGATGGCACACCCAGGACACCGAGGTAGCTAAAGGTTCCCATACCACCTCTTATATGGATAAAGAGAAAAGAAAGAAAGAAGAAGAGAGGGAGAAAAACATGGCAAAAATGATGACACAATTAGACCTCCTTACAAATAATGTGATGGGTTCACCCACAAAAATGAAATGTTGTGGCATCTAAAGTATATGATGAAGAAATTAGATACTTGGGAAACTACTCAAGGGGTTCCTGCTAGGCCTATCAAAGGCAAGGTCAGAACCAAGATTGGACCAATTATGATCGAGAAAGGGAATGGCGTGATAGTGATAGAGATCATGATTAGAGGGATAAGGAAAGAAAGTATGATAGATATGTGCCCCCATGAACGAGTGAAAATCCCGTGGATGCCATAAAGTTCAAAGCCAAGGATAACACGACCCGAAATCGGGCCATGTCGTATGGGCACCTCAAGGTCCCATGAACAGGAGGTCGCTCATATAACCCAACAAAATCATCACATCAATTACAAGAGTCAGATGGATTCCAAATATAAAGTAGGATAGCAGAACACATACTGCTAGTCGTAACTTAAACATGTCTTAAATATTCATTTGATTCATCATACTGGACAAGATACCCAAGTCCACAGTTATCTACAAAACCTCTACCAATTCGATGTCTTAGATATGTCAGGACATGCCCCCGACAAGAGCCAAAATCCTAAGTCTAAATAAGTCTATTAATATAAACGACTTAAAATGTACAACTTTTAGATATATGAAAGCCCACCACATCAACGTCAACACTCGAACCACTCGATCGGCCGATCACTATGTAGGAAAAGAAGTTCCGGCCCCTTTGTTGGGTGGGGAGATAGCATCCGAAGATAGTTAACAGTTGGAATGCTAGCATGTAATTCAAGGATAAGGATAAAATAGCATCATCATTCAACAACTAGTCAAGATATCATATTCTATCTCATTCATGCACTTATCCATGCATATAATTGTAGCACGTGTCAAAAGGAAATGAGTCTCAAAATCATTATGGAGTACCTAATCAAAAGACATAAAGTAAAGGGCTACGACCTTCCACACTTAGGTTTAAATGGTTTCCATTAGACCGGCGACCTTAAACACATTTACTTAATGTTAGACAAGGGTCCCTAACCACACATCCACTCATTTCGGCCAAGGAACTATATCCACAGACTCTTAGGAAAGGGACTCTAACCTCTAGTTCTTTAGACGTAGACAAGGGACTCGAATAAGAAGCCCTTAAGACATAGGACTCCAACCTAATGCTACGATAGACGTGGGAATCAAACCTCATGCTGCTCTAGACATGGGACTCCAACCTCACGCTACTCTAGATATAGAACTTCAACATCATTCTACTCTAGACATGGGCCTCCAACCTTATGATACTCTAGGGACTCCAACCCCATGCTTCCATTATGCATGGTACTTTAACCTCAAGCCCTCTCATTACCATTACTAGTGGACCCTTGATTCCTAACTCTTTTTATTCATGTATCTACTCTCATGAATTCATTTCAACACTTCAGCACTCTAACACAATTGACCAATTCAACACCACATATGGGTACAAAATTCTCATGGCACCATCTATTCATCACACACTTTGATAGGAACATGCCCCACATTAATTAATTATTCAATTCCAACTATGATTACCAAGACCCTTACAAACCATTCCCACTTCACAAGAAATATTACACCACATTCTATACTACACATTATCAACACACAAATCAAGTTTAATTTCATGTTTAGGGATCGTAACCCTTTTATTAGTCATCAAGCTAACAAGGTCATACATTACTTAATACATGGCTCACAATAACTTTACATTATCATTCATCAAGCATTTATACTCATTGGTCCATTGCACTAGTTCAATACATAACCAACATATGACTAGACAATTTACTCAGACATTTTCACAAACACCTTGGGTACATACCTTCAACAAGGCTATTTCCATTGTAGATATTATCAAGATTAGGATTACTAAATACCCTCATGTTAAACCACATACAAAAAGCACCCACGCATGAAAATCATCATCAATATCAAATATAAGCATAAGCCTAAGCAAGATTCAACATTATACATCATTAGGCAACAAAACCCTATTCATTTGATTTCAAAACCACCATGTACACTGACTAATCCAAGTGTGAAATACATGGGTTTAGAGATATTAAAAAGGGGGAAGAGGTACATGCCTTAAAAAAGTTGATGCAATGAAGAACATGTCACCACTCTTGCCACCAGATGAACCCTCTTCAAATCCTGGCCTCCAATCCTTTTTAAGACCCTTTGAGAGTGTTTGGAATGTTTGATACACTGCCCATGTGTTATGAGAGGCTAAGAGGACTTATATTAGGATGGGACTTAGGGTTTTAGGTAAGGGAAACGGAAAAAAAACCTTAGTTAAAATCTGAAAAGTGGCTTCATCCAGGGGTACGATTCCTCCATACCATGCCCTATGTAATCGTACCCTATGGTACAAGTGGTATCCTAACTGGTACCCTAGACTTCTCCTAGGTCACTCACACTGTTAAGGGCATGAATAGCCACCTTTGAGTCATATCCAAATGGTATGACTCACCCTTAACTCGTATGGACCATCCATATAGAAAACAGTCCACTCCAAACTAGGTCCTTGCTTAATACAGTTGAGCGGTATATGACTCGCATACATGGGTACAATCAAGGGGTGACCATGTCGTATTGAAAATAGTATGCTACCATAACATACTGCTTATGGTAAGAGAGGGGGAGGGGAAAGTAGGTACGACCCATATTCGTGGGTACGGCTCAAGCTCCAAGTTGTACACAACTCAGAGAGACCAAAAAGTTGTTGTTGCTCTTAAGGTTCAAGACCTAGGTGTTTAAATTCTCCCCTACTTGGATCATTCTTCTACAAATAAAGGGTAAGGGAAGTATAGCTAAAAGTTAACACATGGCCAAAAGTTGCCTTACCCTTCTACAAATGAAGGGTAAGGCAAGTATATCAAAACAATCTTTAAGCAAGTTTGAACAAAGCATACAACAAGGATATAACATAGCCCGCCTCATAATAACCTTCCACCAACCATTTTATTTCATTGACCTTAGGACTCAAACTCATTGTTATCATCGAACTCATTCAATTCACAATTTAGGGACATTATATCATTATCTAAACAGGACATAACTCAAGGTAGAAAGATTAGCACATACTTCAATAGCGAGTGTATGGAAGGGGGAAACAATGCGGTTACTCGGACTTCATGTCCTCATCTGCCTTTCAAGTAGCCTTTTTGGAGTTTTGGTTCCTCCATGGAACTCTCACCGAATGTACCTCTTTCATTAGTATCCAATGAACTTGCGAGTCTAAGATCTCATTGAGAACTCCTTAAAGAATAAGGATTCGAGATACCAATACCAACCACCTCTACTCAACACATAGAACTCTAGAGGGATGGACTTATGCTAGAGAGCAAGTCACACCTAACTTAGAGTTTACCAAGTCATGTCACTACGAGAGCTTGAGTCTATCTATGTACCACCGCTTCCATGTTCAAGCCCATTCAAAGCAATAAAGAGTTAACTTAAGCCACTGGGCTATACTTCTCTTATCTATCCCGCGACACCACTCCACTTTTATTACCTTCATAATATGGATAACATTAGTAAGGGATGGGGACAAACCATAACCAGCAACTATAACCAAAATCCCTAACCCATACTTGAAACCCCAAACCATAAAACTACTATGACATGAAACAATTCATACGACCAGACCTCATCACTTTTATGTCTTTAACACAACTACGAGTATACCTACCAAATCATGACATTTATGCCTATTATTTGTATACCTGAGGTATAATATATCCATCAAAAGATTTAACACCCTTTACCATTTCCTCAATGGTTTCCACCACCTACTTCTTTCCTATCCATTTCTTATGCTACATCATACTTCACCTTCCATAACCCTAATCCTAGTAGCTACGCTAAACTTTCCCCTATTTGGGACTTCTAAACTCCTTATTACCACCAACACTATGCTTCCTAAGCCACTACTTCCCAAATATAAGCAGACACATTTAAGGACCTAAAGTACAAGGATTATCTATGCCACCCAAGGCAAGACAAAAGACCCTCAAAATGAGAAATCACAACATAAGCACGAGGTACTTCATAACAACCACCTAGACCAATATAGAGAATTATCCCAAATAAGCCATTCTACAAGAGGGTTCCTTAAAATTGGACACAGAATGAAACACAACCACATATACCACGGCTAGTGTGAAATAAGGTCAAGACTATCTCCCAAGAATAAGGCAAATACAATAATGTAAACTTTGGGCGTAAGTACTAAAAGAATACATGCAACAATAGTAGGGCAATCTCTTACAGAGATAAAAGGAAATCACTAGAATATGCCACCTGACCTCTCCTCGAAGTCCACCAACAGAAGAAAATTTAAGATTAACCCACAACCTTCATTCCATTGCCCCTAAAAGCACCACACTTGCCCTAATAGATGTCACCAAGGATATATATCCTTGGACCACTTTGTTCTCATATAGCCAAAACTTTATCCATATAAATGTTCTCTATAGCTTGGTATAGCCTAATGAGCTCCATGCTCTAGCCCACTCAATGACTAGACTTTCAATCTACTAGTCCAACCTAACTCTCGTCCTACATGGCCCTAACCTTTCTACTATTGTATCTACCAAGTCATCAATTTTATCTAACCTACTAATTTACCTCCACAATTTCCACATTGCTACCATCGATCTGGCATACTCTCTAGATCAATATCAATATCTAAGATTCATACTTAGAGTCTATCAACTACCACCTACTACCAACAAAGTATCTTATATAAGGTATGAATATATATGGTCCACCCTATAAGGTAGATACTACGAACTCTATATCCACCAACCGATGACCTATTCACTTTCGGGGAAACCACCCTTCTTATGCATGAATGTACGAACACTCCTACTAAAATATAAAAATTATTCCATTGAGAAAGCATAGAAATTGGACAAATGTCCAAAATAAGGCCAGTTCATAACTCATTCCCCCTCTTATTCTGGGGCACTAAAAAGGTCATAAAGGAGAACCTCAAGAAACTCATAATTCATGGGAAAGAATTTTAGAGAAGAACTTGTCGAGTTAGAATTGTTAACTTTGACCAAAAGATGTAAGCACTTTCTAGGGGTCAACTTTTTGGGCACCATAATAGAGACAAGATTCCTCTTCCCATACAATGACCAAATCCTTGGGAAAGCTTAAACATGACCCTATGGGTCCAACAATCAGAAGAAAAATAGAACAAGAGTGATCGACCTATGCTTGAGGTATCATCAAATCCACCAGTCCCAATCCCACCAAGTTTACCCTAATCTCTCTACCGCTAACGGATACTACACAACCCTTATAGACTCTTTTAATAACCACAGAGTCAGCTACCAGGGAAGAAATAGAGAATAGTCTAAAATAACTTTAGGAAAAATCCAAGATACACAATCACAAGTGTGGTCTCATAAGAAGAAGTAGACCCTAGGTCAAACAGATAATACACATTATATGATAAAAAATTTAGCATACCTTTGTCATCAACAAAAGATGCCTCAAACTCCTAAAGGATAGTAGGAGCATTCGAATGATCTTGACCAATGTCAAATCTAAAAGTAGCACCCCTTAGTGCAAGATCTATAGAAGTGGCGACCAGTACCCTATTTGACCAAGCAACAATCCTTATGAGATATTCCCGTTACATATGACCCAACCGCCCATAGTTGAAATATTGATTCCCCCTATCTTTGTAATAACCACGGTACAACTGACCAAAATTTAACAAGGAGGATAGATGGGTGCAATTTGGGCCCCAATGTTCTAAATTTGGTCACCTTGTGCCCTCAAAGCATTACAAATTTTGACACGTCTATCTCTTAATTAATTTGGGTAGGGGCACTAGGCTTAGAGCAAGAGTTAGAAACCACCCAATTCTTTCTCTTAAACCACTTACGACTTCATATGTGGCCTCTCTTTTACCCCAACAACTAAGAACACTTACTGACCTCTTTCCCAACCTTGATTAATTTATCCCCATACCAATGGGACTAGACAGGTGTGATAGAGTTGCCACTATCTGGCTAATAGATGAATAGAATGTCAAAACTTGACATTAGCAACCTCTCTTTGAGGTGACTACGCATGAGTACCACTTTTCAGAGTAGGGTTAGGGGAGATCGGTGGGGATTCATGTGAAAAATTAGAAATTATGACCCTTGGATACGTCTGTACCCCCAAAGTTGGATGAGCTCCATACATGTTGCTCTTTGTCGGGACAGATGAGTTTGCCTGAATGTTAGATATTCTTTGAGGCATGATCAAAAGAATAAGTAAATAGAAATCAGAAAGAACCCAAGACCTTAGACTCTATAGCTACAAATAGAAACACAAGAAGGAAAACATTCCTAAGTATTTCATAGCCCCTCTCTTATAAGTGTGGCTCATAAAAGAGACTCTACATGACATAGCTTTATGGATGCCCAACTAACCATGAACCTAGGATCTGATACCTACTTGACATGACCCAAAATTGGGCCATGTCATATGGGTACCTCAAGCTCAGGTGAATTAGAGGTCTCCCCGATAACCCAACCAAAATCATTGCTTCAATCACAAGAATCATATGGATTTCAACCATAAAGTAGGATAGAAAAACACTAATTACTAGTGGTAACTTAAACATGTCTTAAATATTCATTTGATCCATCAAACTAGACAAAATACCCAAGTTCACAGTCATCTACAAAACCTCTACAATTTGATGTCTTAGATATATTGGGATATGTCCCTGATAATAGCCAAAATCCTAATTCCAAATAAGTATATTAATATAAACAACAACTTGAAATGTAATACTTTCAGATGTATGAAATCTCACAACTTCAATGTCAACACTCGATCCACTGGATTGCTTGATTACTGCGTAATAAAAGAAGAAAAATCTCCAGCCCCTATGTCGCGTGTGAATATATCATTTGGAGGCGTGTGAATATATCATTTGGAGACGGTTAGTGGTTGGAACTATAGAATGTAACTTAATGATAAGGATAAAATAGTATTATCATTCAGCAACAAGTCAATATATCATATTCTATCATATTCATACACATATCCATGCATATAGGTGTAGCATATGTCAAAAGTAAATATGTCTCAATATCATTCATGGAGTACCCAATCAAAAGACATAAAGTAAAGGGCTCCAACCTTCCATACTTAGGTTCAATGTTTTCTATTAGACCAAGGACCTTAACCATATCCACTTATTATTAGACAAGGGTACCTAACCACACGCCCTTTCATTTAGGCCAAGGAACTCTATCGATGAAATCCTAGGAAAGAGACTCTAACCTCTAGTTTTTTAGATATAGATAAGGGACTCTAATAACAAGACCTTAAAATATGGGACTCCAACCTCATGCTACTCTAGACATGGGACTCTAAACTCATACTACTCTAGACATGGGAATCCAACCTCATGCTACTCTAGAGATGAGACTCCAACCTCATGCTACCCTAGACATGGGATTTAAACCTCATTCTACTCTAGACATGGGACTCAAACCTCATGCTACTATAGAAATGGGAGTCTATCCTCATGCTACTCTCAACATGGGACTCCAACCTGATGCTACTCTATAAACAAGACTCCAATATCATGCTTCTATTAGGCATGGGAATTTAACTTCATACCCATTCATTACCATTTCTAGTGGACCCTTGATTCCTAACTCTTTTTATTCATACATCTACTCTCATGCAATTTATTTCAACACTTAAGGACTCTACCATTTGACCAATTCAACACAACATATTACCACATGGTTCTTATGGAACTATCCATTTATCACACACATTGATAGGTACATGACTCACTTTAATTCATTATTAAATTTAATCTTTGGTATCCAAGACCCTTACAAACCATTCCCACTTCACACGCAATCTGACATAGATTCTATACTATATATTAGTTCAACACACAATTCAAGTTTAATTTCTTATTTAAGGACCTTAATTATCTTATTTTCATCAAACCAATAATGTCATACATTACACAATCCATGGATCACAATACCTTCACAATATCATTCATCAAGCATTCATACTCATTAGGCTATTGCCCTAGTTCCATACATTACTAACATATTACTAGATAATTCACTTAGATATTTTAATAAAAACCTAGGGTGCATACCTTCAACAAGGCTATTTCCATGTAGATCAAGATTAGAGTTACTCAAGACCCTCATGTTAAACCATATACAACAAGCACCCACACATAAAAATCATCATCAATATCATATATAAAAATAAGTCTAATCAATATTAAATAGTATACATCATTCGGCAACAAAACACTTTTAATTTGATTTCAAAACCATAATTTACACTTACTAATCTAAATGTGAAATACATGGGTTTTGTAACTCCCCAAATATGGTACCTAGAATGCTACGTAGTGCTCATAACCCCGAAGGACCAGAAGCTAACCCATAACTGATATCTATACCTAGACACTGCAAAATATAACATGATAATTTGGAAATATAGACTGAAGGGCCATAAGGTTAAATTTTTAAAAGAGTATAAATAATAAAACATCTGAGTGGGGTAATAGAATGACCAAAAAAGCTAAAAAGACTAAAAACTAAAACATAATAGTCTGCCTCTAGTCTTAAAGCCTCTAATGTTTAAAGAATCTGAATAAGGAGTTGATGGGACATATCCTCAACTAACTCAAACTAATAATCTAATCAATGAGATAGTAAAGAAATAATCATGCCCTCAAAGGATAAGGACTTACTTCAGACTCTGAATGTTGAAATTGGAATCTACTGCTGATCCGGAACCCGTGTCTCTGAACATATGGTGTAACATAAAAAGAAAGCACCATAGCCCAAATGCGTTAGTACAATGAAATTGAATGACTATACATTTGAGGTAGGCTATATTCAAGGGTTTACATGTATGATTATTACTAAATAACTGTCTAACGTAAACGTAAGAATGCATGCATAAATACATAACTATAACAGACAATGTGATATCATGATTACTGAGTCTGAATACTAATAACCTGACATATTAATAACTGATATGACTGATAACATGAGTGACTATATCAAATAGTCCTGAATTTGATGGAACTATCAGAGTTCTGAACTGTATCTGAGTTGACTGTATCTGACAGTACTAAATTCTGAAGAACTATATGAGTTCTATTACTGAGACTTATTGAGTGTATCTAGAAGTCCTGATTCTGTAACATAAAATGGGAAGTAGTTATCTAACCGACATACCCCTGATACGCCATTATGAATGAGTTGGGGTCCAATCTATAACCCTAATTAGAAGGGTGTTAATACTGCGCCGCTGGTATGGATAAGCTGTGGGTGACCTAAATCTGATAGTGTCCCCTGTACGAGAATTGTAGGGCCCATATCTAACAGTTATTATCTATCTCATTAGCCCTCATCGACAGTGTTGATGTGTCAACCTATGCTGGCTACATAGTTCTGGAATGCAAGGATGACTGTTAAGAACCACACCCTCATTTGATGGTGTGTGTCCCCATCCTGTGGTTCACTTGGTTCTAATTTCTACTCCCATATAAATGGACACTGAACATGATTTACTAAACTGGACATGAGTTGAAATACTAAATTTTATTGACTGATGGAATACTACTGATATCTGACAACTGATTGAGTTCATAAGATCATGGAGATTTTCTTGATTCATAAGACTTTCTGAAGTCTTAGGATTCGTAGCTTGATTAAGAGTATCATGAAAACATGACATGACCCTAGGCATATAACTAATGTTTTGGGTACAAGTACCCCCAGGTCTCGATAGAAGGAACAGACAAAACATGACTTGCTTGAATACATAATAATCATCATAATACATTTACTGAAGCATTTCATCTAACATGTGATAGGCATAAGCTTGTACATACATGGGGATTTCATGATATCATGCTAATTAGACACTTTTCCTTCATTTAGGCATTTAATCAAACACATGGTAGGCTTGGAATGTGTAAACAACATCATACAATAATTAATTATCACGATTTAATTCTAATTTAATTATTCAGTGTTTATTGATAGGTTTGCATGAATCTATATCTATAATAATTTAACCCATATATCCACATGAACAAGAGACACACAATCTGGAAATTCATAAGAAAATCTATAAACTTGAATTTAGAAAAGGATTCTTGGGCTTCATAGATGAAATGAGTCAATGAATGAACACTATGCATACCTGGGTTAAGGTTCTTGATGTTCTCGAACTTGATGAATTGGAAATCCCTTAGTTCTTGAAGAAGATTGGATTTTGTTCTTGGGAATTAAGGTTATAGAGAAACCCTAATATTTGTTGTGAAATTATATTGAGAATGTGATTTTTGGCTGAATTTAACTAGGTATATAAATGGGTTACAAAAGGCCAAAAACCCTTTTAAAATGACTTAAAAATTCGTAGAATAGAACCTGCGATGGCTCGTGCGATGATCTATCGCTGGGTCAATGATCCATCATTTCAACCATCGTAGGTGGAAAAAAATAGGGTCTCACTACCTAGGTAGCGATGGCTCATGCGATGGTCCATCGCTGGGTCGACGGTCCATCAGTTCGACCGTCGTAGGTATAAGAATAGGGTCTCGCTGCCTAGGTAGTGACGGCTCATGTAATTGTCCATTATTAGGTCAACGGTCATTCATTTCAACCGTCATAGGTGGACCAAATGGTTGACCCACTACCTTGGTCGTAACAGTGTATTAACCTAGCTGTCGTACCTGGGCAATTCTAATAGTTCTAAGTAAAACGTCAATAACTTCTTCCCTCGATACTGGATTTTGATGAAATTGACATCGATGGAAAGCTTATTCAATTTACCACGTGATGGAAAGTGAAAATCATAAAAATACCACATGAAAAATAATATTTTAATATTTCAAAGAAGTTCTGACATCCTTGAGATGATTTCAAGCTAAGAAAAAGGCATAGGTATTACAATATCTCCCCCTTGATAACATTCATCCTCTAATGAGACTAACTGAGAGGGTAAACACTATACTGAACATGAATAACTGGAACTTGATGTCATGACTGACCTGACTAACAGGCTGAATATAACATATTGAACATACATATCTGATGTATGTATAACTAATTCATGAATGCATAATTGAGTGTTCTTAAGAGCTAAGTTTCTTACAATAAGTATGCATGCCCTATGCATAAATACATGACTAAACTAATACATAAGTGCATTACTAGATATGAAATGGTACTTGATACCAAGTTTATGATGGAAACATGAACATAAAACTAAATACTAAGTTCGTGATGTACACAGAACATGAAACTGAGTAAGCTTAAGGAGAACTATTACCTTGATCTTGGTATGAGTTGGCAAAGAAGAGGTGAGGATATTTGGTGTGCATGTCTGCTTCTACTTCCCAAGTAGCTCTCTCGACAGATTGATTTTGCCAAGGAACTTTAACTAGAGGGACCTCTTTGTTCCTCAATCTATAAGTCTAATAGTCTAAGATTTTGACTAGAATCTCTTTAAGAGAGGCTATTCTAAACATCAATGCTCTGAATAGGGACTACTACTGATGGGCCACCTATACACTTTTTGAGTAAAGAGACATGAAAGACTGGATGAACTGAGGCTAGATCTTAAGGCAATTCAAGCTTATAAGCTACCTTGCTGAAAGAACTGAGAATCTTGAAGGGATCGATATATCGGGGACGTAGCTTTCCCTTCTTACCGAATCTCTTCACTCTCTTCATGGGAGAGATCATTAGATACACATGATCACCGATCTCAAACTTGAGATCTTTTTTAGGAATAGCTACATAAGACTTCTGTCGGATCTGAGCAGCCTAAAGACTTTCTCTGATCAAATAGACTTTCTATAAGGCGTCGAATACTATGTCAGGACCTATAAATGAGGCCTCACTAAGTTTGAACCAACCAATTGGAGATCTATATCTCCTATAGTAGAGAGCTTCAAATGGAGCCATCTGAATATTGGAATGATAATGGTTGTTGAATGTAAATTCAATCAAATACAAATGGTCATCCGAATTATGTAATACCCCAAAAAATATCCAAACTAATATTAGCACCATGTTTAGTAATACCCGTGCCTTTTTCCTAGCTAAAAATCATCTCAAGGATGCTAGGACTTACTTTGAAATGCAAACCTATCTTTGTAAACATGGTATTTTTAAGATTTTAACTTTTTATCACGTGGGAAATTGAGTTAGCTTTCCAACGGATGTCCAAATCTGATATCAGATGAGGAAGTTATGGATGTTTTACTTGGAACTGTCGGAAACGCCCAGGTATGACGGCCAAGTTGACGGAATGCTACATAAGTGATGGACTACCACTTTGACCATCGCAGCCAAGGAAGTTGAGCTACGTACTGGATAAGGACTTACGGATGAGTTGATGGACCATCAAAGTTGTGACAAACCATCATCCAGGCCGTTAATTCTTATCCAGTGAACCCCATTTCTGGTCCATGTCTGATGGGCTAAGTGATGGACCATAAAGTGTCCGACGGACCGTCAGTTGGACTGTCACATGCCATGTTCAGTTTATTTCCAGGTTATTTTAACAGGGGTATTTTGGTCACTTACCAGTGGCTTGTATACCTAGATGAGTCTGAATTCAGCCATTTTGCTCTTTGTTATTCCAAAAAGAAAAATTAGGGTTTCTCTCTGAATTTAATCCCCAAGAACAAGACCCAATTCTCTTCAAGAATCAAAGGATTTCAAACCCTTCAAGTTCAAAAACGTCAAGAACCCTGAGTCAGGTATGCGTAGTGTTCATCCATGGTTCCTTTTCATCCATGGAGCTTAAGAATCATGTTTTAAATTATAAATTATAATTTTCTTGTTGTGTTATGACTATATTCATGTTGATGATTGTTGTTTGGATTCAAGGTTGTATCTTGATGTGTTTTTCATGAAGCATGTGAGTAGGTTAGTTGAAACCCATGAATTTTAGATGGATTAAGATTGTCAAATTGATAAGTACACCTATGCCTAAAGTTATGCATGTAAGGTGTTTGATAAAATGCAAAGAATGATAGAGTGCATGTTTTTATGAATTAATAGTTCTTAAATGACAAGCCAATGTTCAGTTACTCATGTGTCTTAGGAAAACTTAGAAATCTCAGCAGTCTCAGTAGTTCAGTAACCTCTGTACTCAGTAATCTCAGTGATCTCAGTAACAACAGTATTCCTATCGATCTTAGTAATTTCAGTATTCCCATTCAGTCCTCAAAATTCAGTACATTTCATCAGTCAAGGGAACTCAGTAAGCTTAGTTTAGATCCTCTAAAAAATACCACTAGTATTAGTTCCGCTAATCAGAATTAGTTTAGCTGATCAATTCAGTTCAATTGTTCAGTTTAGATTAGTTATCTAGTTTAGTGTCTTTCAGATGGGAGTAGGATTCAGCACCGAGTGAGCCTAGGGATGAGGACTCAACCGCTAAAAAGGACGGAGATCCTTAGAAGCAATCCCTAAGTTCAAGAACTATGTAGCCAGCGTAGGTATGAGATGTCACCCATTAGATAGGACTGGCATACTCAAGGGTCACCCATTAGTATATTTATATGTCTATGACTGATCCGAGGAGTCACCCACTATATTAGGACTCACTCCACAACAATTGTCTTTACTGGTGGCGTGGTACTAACACCCTCCCAGTTAGGGAAAAGATTGGACCCTAGTTAGCTTAGCATAGGGCATTTCAGTTAGATGAATACATCCCATAGTTTCAGTTACAGATTCAAAACTGTCATATAGAATCAACTCAGTTCAGTAGTACAGATTCAGTACTGTTAGAGACAGTCAATATTTATCTTTATAAATAGACTTCAAGATCACCTATTAGATAGGACTGATCTTAACTATAGTTAATCAGTATCAGAATAATCAAATTTAAAGATCTTCTGCTAGATAAGACTGATCTCAAATTTAGTTACCCCATATAGAATGGAACTCAGATAGTTATATCAAAACTCAGATTGTTAAATATAGTTTCTCAATATCAGTTACATCGGTCTTGTCGATAATCACAGTTAGATCAGTTATGTCATTTTTCATAGCTTATGTTATTAATATTCAGTTTCAGAACTGTTAGACACAGTCAATCAGACCAGTTCATCATAATTCAAACTATCAGAAATAGTCATTTATCTATTTAGTATCTTAATATTAGTAAAGTCATGTCATTAGTATTCAGACTCAATAGCCAGTATCACCATGAGTTTAGTTATTGTTGCTTATGCATGTACGTATTCTCACGTTTATATTAGTCAACATTCTTTATGCATATAACCCTTTGCATTTAGCCTACCTTACTCATATACTCAGTACATTCAGATGTACTGACGCATTTACGCTATGGTTCTTTCTCTTATGTTACACCATAGATTTTGAGGCACGTGTTTTAGATCAACAGTAGAATTCCAGTCACGGAGTTGCAATGAGTCCTCATCCATTTGAGGACGATATTATTTTATTTTATTTATTATTTTAGTTCAGTTTTGCTTGACGAAGTTAGTTGGAGACATGTTCCTTCAACTCCTTACTCAGACAGTATTTAGAGGCTTTCAGATTTAGTTCATATTTGATTCAAACTTTATTTGTTTTTGGGTATTTGCCACCCATATGGATATTATGTTTGTCAGATATTTTATTCTATTGAACCTTATGGCCTATTGTTCATGTTTTTCTACAATATTACATCATAAATTGTAGTGTACAGGTACATATATCAGGCATGGGTTAGCTTATGGTCCTTCGGGGTCATAAGCATCTTGTAGAATTCCATTTCAGAAAATTAGGGTGTTACAAACTTGGCATCAGAGCCTAAGGTTCATTAGAGTCCTAGGAAATCTGGAAGCCACATCTAGTAGAGTCTTGTACATGCATGTGTTGTGCACCACCCTTATGTGCAGGAGGCTATGAGATGTTTTAGGAATAGTTTCCCTTCTTTCAGTATTCATGTCGTGCCAGTGGTCATAATTTTAAGTTACTCTCAGTCTAATCTATTTCTCCCTTTCTTTTATAGAACATGCCTCCTAAAATAAGAAATGAGAATCAGTCAGCACCTAAGCCCGAAGACCCTTTGGGAAATTATGTTTCTCATGCGGTGTTCAAGACCGCGTTCACCAATCTTTCTCAGTCAGTTGCTGCCCAAAATGAATGACCAGCTGTCATTTCGGCCAATCTAGTGGCTAATTTAGCAGCATCTAGAATTCAGGACTTTACCCAAATAAATCCTTCTTCTTTCATGGTGTCTAAGTCATATAAGGACCCACAGGAATTCTTAGATCAGATTTAGAAAGTGATAGATATTATGGGGGTTATTACTGTGGAAAGTTCTGAGTTAGCTGCATATCAGTTTTAAGATATGGCTCATACTTGGTACAAACAGTAAAAGTCAGAAAGGTTAGATTATGCAGGTTCTATAGAGTGGGAGGAGTTTGCCTCTACTTTTCTGGATAGATTTTTCCCGCTAGAGCTTAGAGAAGCTAAGGTGGTAGGGTTTATTAAATTCAGGTAGGGCAGTAAGATAGTGAAAGAGTATTCTCTTAGGTTTACTCAATTAGCCAGATATGCCCCTCATATAGTTGTAGACAGTAGAGCCAAGATGAGTAAGTTCATGTCAGGGGTGAAAGATAGCGTGGTAACTGAGTGCAGATCTGCTATGTTGAGTAGTGATATGACTTTAGCCAGACTTATCACTCATACTCAGCAAATAGAGAAGTAGAAGATTAGAATGAGGGAGAGACAAAGTAAGAGGGCAAGGACAGGTGGTTTCATCTTTGCTCAGCCTAAGTCACAGGGTGGTAACCGTTCTCAGCATAGTCAGAAGTTTTTAGCCCCAGCTCCATCCTCAACTAGTACACCAGCACCTAAGTCCAGATATAACCATTATGATAGAGCACCAAGCTCTGAGGCCCAGGGTAGAGAGAATAGAAGTATTACTTATCTTCTTTACAAAGAGTACGGTAAGAATCACCTAGGTGCATATAGGGCAGGTAGTGATGTATGCTTTGGGTATGGTAAGACAGGCCACTAGATACGAGAGTGTAGAGTTATAGCATAGAGGGGTAAAGAGTTGCGTCAGCAAGGCACCAAGAGTGATCAGGGTCAGAATAAACTTTATGTACTCCAGACCCATCATGATCCGGAAAGTTTCCCTGACCTAGATTCGGGTATGTTACCAGTCTTTCATGTTCATGGTATGAATTGCTAGATCTCTTTCTCTAATTTGGACATATGTTTCAGCATGAGTTAGTTAGTAAAGCCAGCAAGTCAGTTTAGCAATCGAGCAGTCAGATTTGTATAGTTTGTTTCCTCATCCTTGGATCTATTCATGCTATCCAAGATCTCAGGGAATGTAACTATTCCAAGTAGAACCTCTTATTAGTTACAAGTTCAGTTCAGTTCATGCATTATGCATTAGTCCCAGACTCTCGAGTTTCAGTTATAATGTAGTTCGTACATGCCTTATGCATCGCCTAAACTTTCTCAATATCTCAGCAACATCAGTCCAGTATCCTTTATGGGACATAGTGTACCAATTTTGTCCAGATCCAACATCGGACGAGGAAGTTATGGAAATTTTACTTGGAAATATCAAAAATTCCCAGGTATGACGACCAAGTTGACGGACAAGGCAGTTGATCCATGTACTGGATAAGGACTAACGGACGAGTTGACAGACCGTCAAAGTTGTGATGGACCATCATCCAGGCCATCAAATCTTATCCAGTGAACCCCATTTCTGGCCCATATCTGATGGGCTAAGTGACGAACCGTCAAGTGTCTGACGGACCATCAGTCGAACCATCACACACCATGTTCAATTTTTTTCTAGGTCATTTTAACAGGGGTGTTTTGGTCACTTAGCACTCACCTATATACCCATATAAGTTCGAATTCAACCATTTTTCTCATTGTTATCCACAAACAATAACTAGGGTTTCTCTCCGAATTTAATCCCAAAGAACAAGACCCAATCCTCTTCAAGATTCAAAGGATTTCAAACCCTGCAAGTTTAAAAATGGCAAGAACCCTGAGTCAGGTATGCGTAGTGTTCATACATGGATCCTTTTCATCCATGGAGCTCAAGAATCATGTTTTAAATTATAAATTGTGATTTTCTTGTTGTGTTATGACCATATTCATATTGATAATTGTTGTTTGGATTCAAGGTTGTATCTTGATGTGTTTTTCACGAAGCATGTGAGTAGGTTAGTTGAAACCCATGAATTTTGGATGGATTAAGATTGTCAAATTAATAAGTATACCTATGCCTAAAGTTGTGCATGTAAGGTGTTTGATAAAATACAAATAATGATATAATCCATGTTTTTATGACTTAATAGTGCTTAAATGATAAGCCTATGTTCTATTCTTTATGATTTCACATGAACTCCACGTTATTGTTGTGTGTTATTGTTATGATATGGAATGAGCATGATATTGAAGAAACTTGAGTATATACATATTGTGCGCATCCCCTTCCATGAATAAGATGTTGAGAACCAATTGTAGTATGAAATCCTCTACTTATGATATTGTGAATTGTGGACTCTATTCTTATGATCAAGTCAGTCATATGTGTCAGTTTCCTTCTATCGAGTCCTGGGGGTACTTGTACCCAAAATAATATAGATGTGTGCATAGTGCCTTTTCATGTTATCAAAATACTCTTAGTCAATCCATGGTCTATAGAATTTTGTTAGTTATGTGACTTAGAAAAACTCAGAAATCTCAGCAGTCTAAGTAGTTCAGTAACCTCAATACTCAGTAATCTAAGTGATCTCAGTAACAATAGTATTCCTAGCGATCTCAATAATTTCAGTACTCTTAGTCAGTCCTTAGAACTTAGTACATTCCTTCAGCCAAGGGAACTTAGTAAACTTAGCTTAGCTCCACTAAACAATACCACTAGTATCAGTTCAGTTAATCAATATCTGTTTAGATAATCAGTTCAGTTTAGATGTTTAGTTTAGCTTAATTATCTGGTTCAGTTTCTTTCAAATGGGAGTAGGATTCAGCACCAAGTAAGCCTAGGGATGGGGACTCAACCACTAGAAAGGAAGGAGATCCTTAGAAGTAATCTCTAAGATCCTAAACTATGTAGCCAACATAGGTATGAGATGTCACCCGTTAGATTGGACTGGCATATTCAGGGGCCCCCCGTTAACACATTTATATGTATAGGATTGATCCCAGGAGTCACCCACTAGATTAGGACTAACTCCACAACAGTTGTGTTTACTGGTGGTGCAGTACTGACACCCTTCCAGTCAGGGCAGAGATTGGACCCCAGTCAGCTTAGCATGGGGCATGTCGGGTAGATGAATACATCCCATAGTTTAAGTTACAGATTCAAGACTGTCAGATACAGTCAACTCAGTTCAGTAGTACAGATTCAGTACTATTAGAGGTAGTCAATCCTTATCATTATAAATAGACTTCAAGATCACCCATTAGACAGGACTGATCTCAACTATAGTTAATCAATATCAGAATTATCAGATTTAAAGATCACCCCTAGATAGGACTGATCTCAAATTCAGTTACTCCATATAGAATAGAACGTAGATAGTTCAATCAAAACTCAAAATGTTAAATACAGTTGCTCAGTATCAGTTACATCGGTCTTGTCAATCATCATAGTTATATCAGTTATGTCAGTTGTCATAGCTTATGTTATCAGTATTCAATTTCAGGACTGTTAGACACAGCCAATCAAACTAGTTCTTCATAATTTAAACTATCAGAAGTAGTCATTCATCTATTTAGTATCTCAGTATCGGTAAAGTCATGTCGTTAGTATTCAGACTCACTAGCCAGTATCACCACGAGTTCAGTTATAGTTGCTTATGCATGTATGTATTTTCACATTCATATTAGTTAGCATTTTTCATGCATATAACCCTTTGCATTTAGTCTACCACACTCGTATACTCAGTACATTCAGATGTACTAACGCATATATGTTATGGTGCTTTCTCTTATGTTACACTATAGGTTCAGAGGCACGTGTTCTAGATCGGTAGTAGCATTCCAGTCGCAGAGTTGCAGTGAGTCCTCATCTATTTGAGGATGATATTATTTTATTTTATTTATTATTTCTGTTCAGTTTTGCTAGACAGAGTTAGTTGGTGACATGTTCCTTCAACTCATTACTCAGACAGTATTTAGAGGCTTTCAAATTTAGTTCAGATTTAATTCAGACTTTAGTTGTTTTTGGGTATTTGCCACCCATATGGATATTATGTTTGTCAGATATTTTATTCAGTTGAACTTTATGGCCTATTGTTCATGTTTTTTCACATTATTACATCATATATTATAGTGTACAGGTACAAATATCAGTCATGGGTTAGCTTGTGGTCCTTCGAGGTCATGAGCACCGTGTAGTATTCCAGTTCAGAAAATCGGGGTGTTATAAATTACCCTTGGAATCAATTGCACATGCTCTTGCATATCTTCTAGAGTCAAATGGTCCTCTCTACTTGACCATCTGTCTGAGTATGGAAGGCTGTACTAAGATGAACTTGGGTATCAAGACCCTTTTGGAATGCTTTCCAGAAATGAGAGGTAAACTAGGTACCTCTGTCTGAGATAATGGATAACAAAACACCATGCAATCTGACAAACTCTTTCATGTAGAGTTTGGCCTAATCTTGGCTGAATAAGAGGTATAAACTGGAAGAAAATGGGATGATTTGGTCATTCTTTCTACAATGACCCAGAATGAATCATGTTGATGACGAGTTCGAGGCAAACCCATAACGATGTCCATGTTCACAAATTCCCACTTCTAAGTCGGAATACTGAACTTTTGCATAGGACCACTAGACTTTTGATGCACTATATTAACTGATTGATATGTGGAGCACTTCTCCATAAACTCTTTAACATCTATCTTAATCCCACTCCACCAGTTCTCCCGCAAGTCACGGTACATCTTTGTAGCCCCTAGATGAATAGAGTAATATACACTATACACGTTTGTAAGAATTTGCTGCCTTATGTCTTCTACATCTGAAATGCAGAGATGACCTTGACAATGAAGAACACTATCTCCCCCTCGGGAGAAAACCTCTATTTTCTAATCCTGAATTGATTCTTTCAACTTGACAAAACTGGGATCTCTATCTTGCTTTTCTTTTACCTTGGAAACTAGAGATGATTCTGAATTACTCCGAACACATAAACCACCCTCTGAAGAATCGACTAACCGAATGCCTAGTTTAGTAAGCTGATATACTTCTTGAGCTAACTTCTTCTTAATATCCTCAACATGAGAAACACTACCCATGGATAATCTACTGAGAGTGTCGGCCACTCTATTGGCCTTACCCGGATGATAAAGGATATTTATGTCATAATCTTTCAAGAGCTCTAACTACCTTCTTTGATGAAGATTGAGATCTTTTTGAGAAAAGACATACTGAAGGCTCTTATGATCTGTGAACATATCTACATGAACACCGTATAGGTAATGCCTCATAATTTTTAAGGAAAAGACTATGGCTGCTAACTCGAGATCATGAGTAGGATAATTCTTCTCATAGGGTTTAAGATGTTTGGAGGTGTAGGCTATTACGTTACCATTCTTCATGAGGGCAAAACCCAAACCTACTCTGGATGCATCACATTACACTATGAACCCATCTGAACTATTTGGAAGAGCTAATATTGGAGCTTAGGTGAGTAGAGTTTTCAATTCTTAAAAACTCTTCTCGCAAGGATCTGACCACTGAAACTTGACCTTTCTTTGAGTCAATCTAGACATAGGGGATGCAATAGAAGAAAATCCCTCAACAAACCATCTATAATAGGAAGCCAATCCCAAGAAACTTCTAATATCTGATAGAGAGATAGGGCGAGGCCAGTTTCTTACTACTTCGGTCTTTTGAGGATCTACTCTAATGCCATCACTGGAAATGATATGACCAAGGAATGCTACTAAACTTAGCCAAAATTTCCACTTACTGAATTTGGCAAATAACTGATGATCTCTGAGAATCTGAAGTACTATCCAGAGATGGTCTACATGATCTCTCTTACTGCAGGAATAGTCTAGGATATCATCTATGAAGACTATGATAAACATGTCCAAGTACTGCTTGAACACACGATTCATCAAGTCCATAAAAATAGCTGAGGCATTGGTAAGACCAAATGACATGACTAAGAATTCGAAGTGACCATACCAAGTATGAAAAGATATTTTATGGATGTCATATTGTCTTACTTTGAGATGATAATAGCTGGATCTGAGGTCTATCCTAAAGAACTAACTGGCACCTTAAAGTTGGACAGATAAGTCATCGATTCTAGAAAGAGGATACTTGTTCTTGATCGTGACATTATTGAGTTGACGGTAATTAATGTACAGTCTAAGAGAACCATATTTCTTGCACATAAATAATATTGGAGCACCCCACGGGGAAATGCTGGGTTTGATAAATACCTTATCTAAGAGATCCTTCAATTGTTCTTTTAGTTCTTTAAGTTCTGCTAGTGCCATTACATATAGTGAAGTAGAGATAGGCTGAGTATTTGGAAGGAGATCAATACCAAAGTCTATTTCCATTTTGAGAGAAATTCTTAGAAAATCTTCTTGAAAGACATCTGAGTATTCATTAACTTACTGGGATTGATTCACGATAGGGAGTTTGGGAACTAGTATCCTTAACTCAAACAAGATGATAGACACATCCTATAGATAGTATTTTCCATGCCTGAAGGTAGGAAATAAGATGATCTCTAAAAGCGGATACTCTACCCTTCTACTTTAGGATGGGTTTATTCAAAAACTAAAATTGGACTATTTTGTTTCTGCATTCAACTGTGGCATAGCAGGATTGAAGCAGATCCAAGTCGAGAATGACATCAAATCAGTCATCTTTAATTCGACTAAGTCTGCTGAAGTGACTTTCTAAAATATCATAACTGGGCAATTCCTATATACCCGCCGAGCTATAATGGTTTTACCCACTAGGGTATAGATTGAAAAGGGCTATGCTAGAATTTTAGGACTGATTCTGAAATCAACTGCTATATAAGGAGTAACAAAAGACAAAAAAGCTCCTGGATCTAGCAAAGCATAAACATACTCATGAAAGATCTATAACGTACTAGTAACCAGATCAGGAGAATTTTCTTGATCTTGTTGTGATTAAAGAGCATAGAGACGATTTAGGCATTGCTCACTAATAGCACTGGTGGTAGCACCCTGCTAACTTGGGAAACCAGACTGAGCTGAGGAGCAAAGATGACCCTGATAACCTGACTGAGGGCAGTCTCTAACTCTATGGCCAGGCTTTCTATAACCAAAAAAGGCATCGCTACTAGCTCTGCAAGTACCCTTATGGTTCTTATCACAAGTCTAACAAACAGGATTATTTTGGGCATTGCTAACACTACCCTGAGACCTAGAGCCTAGCATTCTATCTCTGTTACCCTCCCTGAACTTAGGAACTGGAGCACTGGATGAAGAAGGGGCTGGAACTGATGACTTAAAAAAATATTGGGAACAAAACTGGGAACAGTTTCCTACTTCTGATTTAGGCTGAGCGAAGTTGAAACTACCTATCTTTGCTTTCCTATTTTGTTTCTCCCTCTGCTTAATCTTTTGCTCCTCTATATGTTGAGCATAAGCCAGAAGCCTGGCTAAAGTTTTGTAACTATTCAGTATGGCAGATCTGCATTTATTTACTATGCTATCATTTACTCCTAAAGTGAACTTACTCATCTTGGGTCTGCTATTTGCAAACACATGAGGGAAATATCTAGCTAATTGAGTAAACTTAAGAGAATACTTTTTCACCGTCATATTTCCTTATCTGAGGTTGATGAATTATATTACCTTAGCCTCTCTAAGCCTTTGGGGAAAGAATTTGTCTAAGAATGTAGTGACAAACTCCTTCCACTCTATAGGACCTGCATCATCTGACCTCTCTGACTTCCACTATTTGAACAAAGTATAAGCCATATCCTGTAATTGATATATAGCTAGCTCAACACTCTCAACAGTAGTCACCCTTATGATGTCTGTCACCTTTTGAATCAGATCAATGAATTCCTAAGGGTCTTCATCTACTTTAGACCCGAGAAAGGTTGGAGGATTCATTTGGGTGAAGTTCTAAATTCTAGCTGTGGCTGATTTAGCCACTGGATTTGCCAGAATAACTATTATCCATTTATACTGAGAGGTGACTGATTAAGCAAGAGTGTTAAATGTGGACCTGAACTCTACACGAGAAACATGATCGCCTAAAGGTTCTTCAGGATGAGGAGCTAATTGAATTATGTTTCTTCTTTTTTTAGGAGGTATGTTCTATAGAAGAAAAGGAGAAATGGATTAGAATGAGAGATTGACTTGAGATTATGTGCACTGGCACATCATGAAAATTGAAAGAAGGGAAACTGTTCTTAAAATATCATATAGCCTCTTGCATATAAATGTGGCGTGCAACACACCCATGTACAATACTTTACTAGATGTGGCTTTTAGACTTCCTAAGACTCTATTGAACCTTAGGCTCTGATACCAAGTTTGTCACACCCCTAATCTGGTAATCAGAATGCTACACAGTGCTCATTACCCCAAAGGACCACAAGCTAACCCATGAATGATATATGCACCTGTACACTGTATATTAAACATGATAATGCGGAAACATGCACTGAAAGGCCATAAGGTTCAATACTGAAAAAATCTGAATAATAAAATATCTGAGTGGGGTAATAGAATACCCAAAATAAAATTTAAAATACTAAAAACTGAAAGCCTCTAATATCTGAATAATCTGAATAAGGAGTTGATGAGACATATTCCCAACTAACTCCAACTAATAAGCAAATCAATGTGATAGTAAAGAAATAATCATGCCTTCTAAGGATGAGGCCTCACTTCGGACTCTGACTACTGAAATTGGAATCTACTGCTGATCTAGAATTCGTGTCTCTGAACCTATGGTGTAACATAAAAAGAAAACATCATAGCACAAATGCATCAGTACAATGAAATATACAAAGTATACATGTGAGGTAGGCTATATGCAAGGGTTAACATGCATGATTATTGCTAACTGACTGTCTAAGATGAACGTGAGAATGCATGCATAAATATGTAACTGTAACTGACAACCTGATAATATGATTACTGAGTCTGAATACCAATAACCTAATATGTTAATAACTGATATGATTGATAACATGAGTGACAGTATCTGATAGTCCTGAATTTTATGGAACTATCCGAGTTCTAAACTGTATCTGAGTTAACGGTATCTGACAGCCTTAAATTTTGAAGAACTATCTAAGTTCTATTATTAAGACTGATTGACTGTATCCAACAATCCTGATTCTGTAACATGACACTGTGGGAAGTAGTTATCTAACTGACATGCCCCTGGTATACCATTATAGCTGAGTTAGGGTCCAATCTGTAACCTCAATTGGAAGGGTGTCAATATCGTGCCACCAGTAATAACAAGATATAGGTGACCCTCATCTAATAGTGTCCCCTATAGGAGAATGGTAGGGCCCATATCTAACAGTGCTTGTCCACCTCATCAGCTCTCACAGATAGTGTTGATATCTCAACCTATGCTGGCTATATAGTTTTGGAATGCAAGGATGACTATAAGAATCATACCCTCATCTAATAGTGTGTTTCCCTATCCTTGGGTTCATTTGGAGCTAATTTCTACTCCCATCTGAATGGACACTAAACATGATTTATTGAACTGAACATGAGCTAAATTACTGAGTTTCGTTGAATGATGGAATACTATTGATATCTGACAACTAACTGAGTTCATGAGATCATGGAGATTTTCCTGAGTCATAAGACTATCTGAAGTCTAAGGATTCATAGCTTGATTGAGAGTATCATGAAAACATGATATGGCTCTAGGCACACAACTAATGTTTTGGGTACAAGTACCCCCAGGACTCGATAGAAGGAAAAGAACAAAGCATGACTTGCTTGAATACATAATAATCATCATAATGCATTTACTGAAGCATTTCATCAAGCATCTGATAGGCATAAGCTTGCACATACATGAGAAATTCATGATATTATGCTAATTAGACACTTTTCCTTCATCTAGGCATTTAAGCAAACACATGGTAGGCTTAAAATGTGTAAACAACATCATACAAAAATTAATTGTCATGATTCTATTTTAATTTCATCATTCAAGGTTTAGTCATAGGTTTGCATGAATCACTATCTATAATAATTTAACTCACATAGAAATTATCACCCAACCTAGAGTAGAATTTAATTTCTCATTATCCATATGAACAAAAGCAGCTCAATCATGAAATTCATAAGAAAATCCATAAACTTGAATTTAGAAAAGGGATTCTTGGGCTTCATGGACAAAAGGAGTCCATGAATGAACACTATGCATACCTGGGTTAAGGTTCTTGATGTTCTTGAACTTGAAGTATTGGAAATCCCTTAGTTCTTGAAGAAGATTGGATGTTGTTATTGGAGATTAAAGTTAGAGAAAAACCCTAATATTTGTTGTGAAATTATAATGAGAATGTTATTTCTAGCTAGATTTAACTAGGTGTATAAACGGGTGGCAAAAAACCAAATAGCCCCTTTAAAATGACTTGAAAATTTGCTGAACGGAACCTATGATGGATCGTGTGATGGTCCATCATTTTGACCATCATAGGTTGACCCAAATAGGGTATCATTTGCTAGGTAGTGATGGCTCATGCGGTGGTCCATCATTGGGTCGACGGTTCATCATTTCGACAGTCGTAGGTGGACCATAATAGGGTCTCCCTGCCTAGGTAGCGATGGCTTATGTGACGGTCTATCGCTGGGTTGATAGTCCATCATTTTGACCATCATAGGTGGACTAGAAGGTTAACCCACTGCCTTGGCTGCGATGGTCTAAGCGATGGTCTGTCGCTAGATCGATAGTCTGTCACCCTGGCCGTCGCACCTAGGCGTTTCTGATAGCTCTAAGTAAAATGTCCATAAAATCTTCCCCCGATACCAGATTTTGATGAAATTTTTATCGATGGAAAACTTATTCAATTTCCCATGTGATGGAAAGTGAAAATCATAAAAATACCACATGAAAAAAATGGTCTTGTATTTCAAAGCAAGTTCTGACATCTTTGAGATGATTTCAAGCTAAGAAAAAAGCACGGATATTACAGGTTTAGAGTTATTAAACAAGGGGAAGAGGTACATGCCTTAAAGAAGTTGATGCAATAATGAACTTGACATCTTTCTTGCCTCGAGATTAACCCTCTTCAAAGCCTAGCCTCTAATCTTATTTTAAGACCCTTTTAGAGTGTTTGGAATGTTTGATACACTACCAAAGTGTTTTGAAAGGGTAAGAGGACTTATATAGGGAGGGAAATTAGGGTTTTAAGCAAGGAAAATGACCAAAAATTCCTTAGTTAAAAGTTGAAAAGTGGCTTTGTCCAGAGGTACGACTCCCTCATACGATTCCCTTAGTAATCATACCCTCAGGTACGAGTGGCCCCCTAACTCATACCCTAAGTTTCTCCTAGGTCACTCATACTATTATGGGTATGACTAGGAACCTTTGAGTTATATCCAAAGGGTATGACTAAGCCCTAGCTCGTATAGACTAGCCGTAAAGAAAATAGTCCACTCCAAGCTAGGTCATCACTCTATATGGTTGAGGAGTATACGACTCATATTCATGGGTATGATCAAGGGTTTACTATTTCATATAAAAAATAGTATTCTACCCTAAAATGATACTCAATGTAAGATATGGAGAGAGAAGAGTGGATACAAACCTTATCCATAGGTATGACTCAAGCTCCAAGTCATACCTAACTCAGAGACACCAAAAAGTTGTTGTTCCTCTCAAGGTTCAAGACCTAGGTGTTTCAAAAGATGTGCTTTCTAAAATCTTTCTAAGAGTGGAAGGAAGAAATAAGATGGTGTGAGAATTAAAAAGAGACATTTCTCAGATCAACCAAATATTTGTATAAACTCTGCTTCAATCAAGCAATTGGAGATGCAAATTAACCAAATCTCAACCGCACTTAATGCTAGGCCTAATGGTGGCCTCCCTATTGATACAATGGAAAATCCAAAAACTAATGCTCATGTCTTAGTAATTATGAACCCAGAATGATAAATAACTTCATCCACAAGAGATTAAGGTCAAATAAAAGTCTAAGAATGAACAAGTAAACTCAAAAAAGAAGAATTTGATTGAGCCCAATGATGAAGCTCTAATGTCTCAAGAAGGAGTTGATGAAGAACCAATGATGAATTAAGAGATAGTTGATGATTAAGGAGCTCCTAAGAAAGTTGAGGGTGATTAATCGCAATGTAACCCCTTCTCTCAAATAAGAAGCTATCCTTCTTTACCTTAAAGACTCAAGAATAAGGAGGAAAATTTCAAATTCAAGAAGTTTTTCACTACGATTAGCAATCTTTCCATAAATATCTTATTTCTAGAAGCCATTCAAGAAATTTTGAGATATGATAAGCTAAAGAAGACATTGATGTACAAAAATTTCCTTTTGGATATTGAAGACATTGAAGTTACCCATAGCTATAGTTCTATAAAAACTAGTGCTATGGTGGAAAACAAGGAGATCCTTGGGCCTTCACAATTCATTGTACTCTTGGGACACACAAATTTAAGAAAGCCTTGTATGACCTTGGTGCAAGAATAAATCTCATGCCACATGTAATCTATAAAATACTTGGTTTGGTCACTCCTACTCCAATAACAATAAGGATCTTGATGGTAGATCAATCTATTAAGAAACTAGTTGGAGTTTTGTATGATATCGTGGTCAAGGTTGATCATTTCATTTTACTGATAGACTTTATGGTCCTTGATTGAAATTTACCAAGACACAACCATTTTTATTAGGAGACCCTTTTTACCAATCGGGAGAGTAATTGTTGATAAAGATCAAGGGGAAATAAAGTTTTGAGTTGAAAATAATTAGGTTTCCTCTTGGATGTGTAAAATCGAGAAAAAACTAATGGAACTACAAATGGTGTCCATCATTGATGTAATGGACATGAAGGTGGATGACGGGTCCATAAAGGATACAACCTAAAAGTTAAAGAACATCGTACCACGATGACAATTAAGGTTCTTGATGGGAGGCAACCCACCAATGCTATAAAAGTGGCCTGCATCTTTTATATTTTAATTATTAAAGCAAGTTTTATTTTTTGTATTTAATTCATACAACTATGGTGGTATAAGGTATTTTGAATAACGTTGATAAAGGATAACTGTGGTAAATTTTTGTAGTGGAATGATAGGATCAAATAGAGGACCAAAAATTTGCCTCAGTTACAGTGATCACAGTATATGTTCTATCGTGATCGTAGTGTAACTGCAATTGTAGAACTCTGACTGCAATCATGGTCAAGCCTATTTTAAAAATTAATTTTCCCCCCTATTTTACCCCACACTCTTTTAAATTTTTCCTCAAATTACAACTGATTTTGATTGTATTTTAGGCATCTAAAAGTGCATAAATATCCCCTCTACATCAGTAAATCTGGTATGTGCTTCAAATTCTATTTTTATACGTATGTGTAGGCCTTAGAACTCATGCCTTAGGAATGGCCTAAAATTATGATTTGCATGCTAATTCTTTATTTAAATTGTTCTTGTTTGGTGTGGTTATCTATTGCTATTGATGTGCACGCACTTAGGGAAGTCTTGGGTACCTAAAATTGTTCAAATTGATAGAAATAGAAGGTACACACCAACTGTTTGATTAAATGCCTGAATGAAGTTATTACTAGTTTTCCTATATTCTAAGGGAAAGATCGAACATCTAGGGACTAAGTTTCGTGTCCATAATGTAAATTCTTGATTTGGAACATAAATGGCATTGAAATTGGAAGGTCTATACTTTTGAAATTTTGGTCAAGCATTCCTCAGTTACCACGGTCACGGTCATAGGATCACCATCACAGTAGCGCGATAATGGCTTAGTGGCCCGTGATTGTGGCATCTGAGGCTGTTAACATGGACATAAACTCCTTCAAGTCCATTTCTTGCCCCAAAATTACAAATATACCATCCTGTAGCTTAATTTAATAACATAGCATAGTTTTCACATATAAATATTAATAATTAATGCTTTTTTATTATTCTTAAGTTTCTAAAGCTAAATATGAGAGATTTTGACCAAACCCGCTTTATGGCCTTAGAGTGCCAAACTTTGTACTATGCAGACCTCCCAAAGACAAACATAATTCTGGAGAGAGGCATATGCTTTGATAAAGTACTGGATAAGCTTCAATAATTCCAAGAAGGACTTGGAGCCATAGGGTGGAGATGTTTTTCCTTGAATCCATGTAGGGAAAATGAATATTAAGTAAGGGAATTCCATGCTAACTTGAAAATAATATCCTTCTCTGAACCAGTTGTAATTATATAGGGAAAGAATGCACTTTGGAGATGAATATATAAATGACTTATACGGGCTATTGAATAGGGACATAGACCAATTTGAGTTAAAAGGGCATGAACTGGGAAGTTGGTTAGTTGAAAAGTTGTGTCCTAGTAGAGAGGTCCCTTTGGAGTTCACCAAAATAGGATTATCATTGCATGATTTCTCAGATGAGAAGAGGATATGGAGTTCATGCCTAGATGGTTGCATGTATCTTAGAAAACATTTCTTTGATTTTTGGATGGCTCATGCTTTCGGACATGTGGTATTTCAAGAACCTAGGTGGCTCTATACTCTTATTTCCCTATTTGATCACTAAGCTTTCAAGAAAGTTGGGGTTAAGAAGTATCCCAGAGATACATGGGTGGTCCAAAGAACCCCATTTACCCTCTCAAGATTTAGTGTAAAGGAGCACTTGGTAAGATAAAAGAGAGGAAGATCTACTTGGACAAGTCAAGAGATAAGGACTCGAACTCTTGCAGTCCACCCACAGCAGGGCCATTTGAGGAAATCTCCAATGATATGGGGGAAATCATGGATCTGGTGTCTGGGTTTTCTACAGAGTAAGGAAGGCCATCTATCATTCATCATTTTTATGTTGCTCAGATTGACTATAAGCGGTTTTTGGAAAATCAATAGGAGTAGTGAGCCCCCATTTCTAGGCTTGAGAGAGCCCACTCATCCTTAGCATAGCTTCAAAAAGAGCTCAAAGAGTCTCATGACAAGATGAATAAGAGGGACAAGAAGAGAGATAAGTTCCTTACTAAGGTATGGAAGGGGTTGAAGGGCATATGGAAGGTCCTGAAACCCAAAGATAGACTTTATTCTACCCGTGTTGGCAATAATAATGAGGTCCTAGATATATGGTCAGATTCAAATGATGCCGAGATTGAGAGAGACAATAGTTCTTGACGTAGTTATAGAGAGCACCCTTTACTCTTTTCTTATGCTTTCTTAAATATGCAGTGAGGTCAGTACAGGATTTTAGTTGGGGGTGCCAGTCTCTATAGTAGACATAGTTACTATATTTGATTCTATACTATTGGGATATTTGTTTGGATGTTTTATTTGTTTTTGGATGATTTAGATGATTATATTTTTATATTAGATTGTAATATTAGGGCACTTTGATAGTTCCTATATTTTATGGATTAGTTGTTTTTTTAATTTATAGAATTTTATTTTATTTTTATCTTATTTATGATAATGTCAGATGAACCTTTCCCTATGATAGATTGAGTGATGACATTATTAAGGGAAAATCGTCGTGATTGGGTTTTGATCCATAGATGCAGGGAAGTCAAAGTACCTATAGAATTGGAGTTTTGGGATCGCCTGAAACACCCTTAGTTTTGGTCCTTGGAAATTTCTAGAGTTTTGACCTTCTGATTATCATACGAATCACCATACTAGTCATATGGTGAGGGTACGAGTCAGGTGACCCATCTTGTATGTTATCCAGTGTCAACCTTTTTCTTTATTCTGTGCTGGATATGACTTAGGGGTACTAGTCATATGGTATGGGTAGAAGTTAGAAAAGGGAGCCGTATAGTGGATAGTGTGTAGGTGCCCAACCTTTTGATCAACGTATGAGTGGAGGGTACCACTCGTATGATGTTGGTATGAGTTAGAGGTCCAAACCATACCCTCATGTAGTGGTCTTTACAGTTTAAGTTGGGGGTATTCTGGTTTCCCCTCTTAATCTCTTTTGACCCCATTACTTAAAATACTATTGGGACTCTATTTACCCTATTATTCTCAATCAAAAACACTTTAAACACTCTCAAATCTCTCAAGGCTCTTGGTTCAAGAAAGGAAAGGGTTTTCTTCAAGGTAATTAATTAAGGCTCTAAAGGGTGGTTTCTCTCCTTGTTCCTCGTAGTCTAAGAAATGTTACTCCTCCCTCATTGATAGTTCAACTAAAAGCATAATTTACTTAATGGTTTTCATGGCGTAATTATGGGTTTGTGTTGGTTTTGAAATATATGTTGGGGTTTTTGGTTACTATTTGTTGGATAATTTTTTCCCATGTTAGATTTATGGTTTTTCATGTTATAATGTTTGTTTAAACATGTGCTTCCATGGGAATGGTTAATTGGTTCTTGATTTTCGTTTTGAAATCTATATTCCCTCAACATGTTTGTTAAAATTCTTATGAGAATGGTTTTGTCACATAGTTTGACTTTTATTGAAATGTTTGAATTACATAGTATGGTAACGAAAATTAAATTAGTTTAGTTGATTTTAAATGGTTTGAAAGACCTTGGTGGCTATCACTTTGGTTTTTAAAACCTTGTGGAGGTACACGGGAATCCTCCAAGTGATCTTTATAATGGATTTTTATGTTGTACATGGTCATCCCTTAAGTGCTGTCTAATGACATTGCTTGCAAGATATAGATGGTATGACAATACCACTACATAATGTCTTGTATATATATCATGGAGGGTGAAGGGTACATGGGGATCCCGACCACTCTGTTATCTCTAATTCATGTGGCTCTATGCACTAGGGCTTATTCAGGGGGTAACTCTAGACCCAAATAGCCTTTGGATAGTTTCAGGTTGTTTAAGCTACACATACCCACATTAAAGTTTTTAAATGCAGGCTAAACCCAGTTCCCTTCTGCACGAATTATATATATGTATAAATATGATTTACATTGTTACTTACTTTGTTTTAAATATTGGCTTTATTTTATCCTTACTCTTAAGTATATACTAGCATTCACCCACTAATCCATCTTCGGACGTTGTATCCCCTTGTGATGAAGGGACTAACCAAACTACTAATCCTACTCATTGACTTTAATTCGGGAACAACTTTGTGTCAGATTGAAATGGTGAGATTCCATACTCAGGAAGACTCTATTTCGTGTTATGGGTTTCCCTACATACTTTAGTTATTTCTTAGACTTTGGCTTTTTTCTATGATCGGGGGCGTAGCCCGACCAGATACTATTTTAATTTTAGTTAGAGCCTTTGTGGGACTACTTTGGGTTGGCATGGGCGGGTGGTGGTATTGGTGCCATCCTTGGCATTGGTATTTGTATTGGGGATGACACCAATACTAGCATTCACCCACTAATCCATCTTCGGACGTTGTATCCCCTTGTGATGAAGGGACTAACCAAACTACTAATCCTACTCATTGACTTTAATTCGGGAACAACTTTGTGTCAGATTGAAATGGTGAGATTCCATACTCAGGAAGACTCTATTTCGTGTTATGGGTTTCCCTACATACTTTAGTTATTTCTTAGACTTTGGCTTTTTTCTATGATCGGGGGCGTAGCCCGACCAGATACTATTTTAATTTTAGTTAGAGCCTTTGTGGGACTACTTTGGGTTGGCATGGGCGGGTGGTGGTATTGGTGCCATCCTTGGCATTGGTATTTGTATTGGGGATGACACCATTTAAATGTATTTGATTTATGATTGTTCCATCTTGTTATATGTACAAAATTCATCTGACATAGGGTGTAGGGCGGTTATGGTTGGGCATTGAGAGTGGTCTCCAATCTTGGTTGGTCTTTAGGCACCCGACACGACTAGGCCCCGGTTCAGGTCGTGTGATCACTCTTATACCTATGGTGAATTCTGAGTAGCCATATGGTTTTCCCTTATGAGAGCCAAAATCGGAGACGACGACTTGGTTTGGTACCATCAATAGGAAATTTTGTGTGGTATAAATGCAAAGTAAACACCCCTTTCCATCTAAAAAATTATTAAAGACCAAGGGCATGAACGTAAATAATTTTGTAACAATGCTTAACCTCTTTTTTTGACTCCAAAGTCTTTACTGATATTATATGGTAAATACCTCCTTTTTAGTCTCTAGTAGAAAATGCAACTGAGCATCCTTGGAAAGTGTGCGGTGAGCATAATTTTTTAACTCTCATGCTTACTTGTATCATTTAGAACTTTCCCCTGTTAGTCTCTCAAGGCTAATTGTTATTATGCTTGGTTTGTGAAATAATCTTAGGCCTTCTTTGTGAAAATTGGAACCCACATTAGCCTAAATATCCTACCCATACATAGAATAGTATCCCTAGTCACTCATTTTGAGTCTTCAAGCCTTTATTTAGAAACCACATTACAAGCCTTAAACTATTTGAATTTTACCCCTCTTTTGAAGCCTAACCGCCTTGAACTTGAAAATGCAACTTGAGGCTAAAATTCTAAGTTGGGGGTGATAAAGTCTTGGAAGAGGTGACCTTGGGACATGATGTTGTAAGTGGATGTCTAAAATCTAAGCAAAAAGAATAAGTGAAAAGGTTAAAATGAAAGGAACCATAATAAAAAATAAAAGCATAGATTGCACAAAAAAGAAAATCGAGAAGAAAATGCTTTCAAAGAGATGGGTGAATCAAGGTAGTGAAAGTAGGCATGTGTGAAGTTGGAAACAAATAAAGTGGCCCATGGTCTAAAGTTTGATTGAATAGTGTGATGTAGATGTTCAAGGAGGGTATAGTCCCTTTATCAAATTATATCATACCCTTTCCGAGTCTGCATTATAAACTTGAAAAAGTCCTTCGAGATCTCTAATAGAGTGTATTACTAGTAGTAGCAATTGAAAATAAGGGCAAGCATATGGTATGATACTCGCATTGAGAGCTTTTTTATGAGAGTGAGTGTTTGAATTTAATCAATTGTTCCATGATAGATACTTTGGTATATGCAATTTCCTTTTTGTGAGTAGGCATGTAGACAAATTAAGAAGCATAAAATTATCAACTTTTGAAAATAAAGAAAAA
This sequence comes from Capsicum annuum, assembly GCF_002878395.1. Taxonomy (NCBI): domain Eukaryota; kingdom Viridiplantae; phylum Streptophyta; class Magnoliopsida; order Solanales; family Solanaceae; genus Capsicum; species Capsicum annuum. Next base: position 101,318,059 of record NC_061119.1, read on the forward strand.
GAGTGTACTTGAGTTGCTACCTACGGAGAGTCCCTTCTAGAGAGTTTGATGTTCTTTAAAGTCTTTTGTGTCCTTGAGATTGTACTTTATGTTGTGGGGTACTGAGAGAATAGATTTATTCGTTCTTGAGAGCTACTTGTTTGTGCTAATTAAATTTGAAGTCATTGTAATTGTTTGGTCGTATAAATGGGCTTAAAATGGCATAGTCTCATCGAGTAATAAGTAGAGTTGCTTGAGGAAATACAAAGGTTTAAGTTGGAGGTGTTGATGAGTGGTAAATTTACCACTCATTTACGTCCAACTTTGTGCACACTACTATGATTAAATCATGTAAATAAGGCGAATTAGCCATTTGAATGTACTAATTCCTAAGGTTTGTAGGTTTACAGGAAAAAGGAAGAAAACAAGTGAAGTGAGCTAAAAGGTGAATAAAAAGGGCAAAGTATTGGAAAATTTGGAAAATCCAGAGCTGGGATCAACCTAAGTTACCACGATCATGGTCTGAGGGCCGCGATCACAGCATTCAAGGCCAGGTCCAAGCATGGCAATTGAGATAGGTTCAATGCATTCACAGGCATTGCAATCGTGATCAACTAATGGAAATCACGATGGTGCGGTATTCTTCCAAGGGTAAATTGGTCATTTCTCATGGATAGTTCCAATCCTTCAAAAAGAAAAAACCTTTTCACATTAGATATCTCCTAACTAGAATTCATTTTTCGCCATTGTAAAAAAATCCTACTAAATTGGAAAAGATTATTGTGGTTAATTTTCCAAGTATTTTAGTAGTAATTGAAGTTGAATTTGAGAATACCCTTGCTTTTCCTTTTCAATGGAAGCTTTGAACTATAATTTGAATATATTTATTCTCTCAAACTTCATGAGTAGCTAAGCATCTATCTTGGGTTTATGTTGGAATAGGGTATAAATATGTGTGGGTCTTGATTGTTAGTGTAGATTCTTAGTTAATTTCTTAAGAAACTTTTGTCGTTTTTGATTATTTTTTCTGTGATGTTACAATAAAAGTCAAGATAAAAGAGAACCAGTAACAACGAAGATAAAAAAATGATTTCCAAGTAAGTAGAGATGAAATTATTGCTAACGACTTATCTGATAGGTCGTTAGCCTTGTGATAAGTTATCAGAAGTACCGTCGGCCTTAGACAGAGAATGGACTTCAATTGGAATATGTGACGACATCTGTGATAGGCTGCCAGAGTTATGATAATCCGTCAGGCTTGGGCAGTGCTTGAAAAATTGAAGTAAAGATGTGACAACATCCATGATAAGTCATCAAAGGTCTAATATTCCGTCACACCTCATCGTCAACCTAAGGCAGAGATTGTCAAAAGTGAAGAGGAGATGACGACATTCTTGATAAGTCATCATCCTCCTGATAAGTTATCACCCACGACGTCATCTGTCTGAGAAAAAAACTATGATCTGTGATTTTGTTTCCATAAGGATTCGACCCCGACTTCAAAGTTGGGTAAATATATTAACGACGACCGCCTTACACTAAATTGATGTGTAAGTTAAGCGTTATAAAAAATGGTGCCATTGTCGGGGAAAAATTTGGCGTATTGAGTTGGTTTAGAATTTTAGCCTACTTGCTTGAATTTAAACTTGTAAATATTTGTTTTTAGTTTTCTTTTATTTCTTGTACATGGTAAATTTTTATTTCTGTTGAATTTTTGCTATGGCATCGTGGAATGAACATGAGCTTGGTTGTTGGAAATCTTATCATGATGACCCATGTCCATAATATGATAGACCTCACTTTTGGCAAGATTGTAGATATGCTCCCCAGAGAGAGATGTGTGCATCATCTCCATCTTGCCAGGAGTATGATTGTTCTTTATGTGGTGGTCAAGATGGACATTGGAGTGATTGCCCAAATTCCCCCTCCCCCTATTGTGCTAACCCTAATTCTAGTTCTTCTTATTAGTTGCTAGGTCTTATGGTCAAGAAAAGGAAGAACGAGGCACCGAAAAGAGTGAAATTGAGGCTATGTTTCAATGAATGTTGGATCTCCAGAAACAAACGTATGATATTATATGTGATATGCATCAAGACATAAAGCCAATCATTCATGAGGAAATTGATATAGAGGTAAATCATTCAAAACATTCTTCTATATTATGTTTAGATGATATCTTATTTGTGGAATCATTTAAAATAATGGAAGAGTGTGAAGATGAAGATCAAGAACCCTATATTAATGTTGATCTTTATGTTGAGCAACCCATAATGATTTCCCAACCAACTGAACCAACCATGAGAGATGATGCCAAGAATGAGGACATGGTGCTAGAGGAAAAATAAGAAACAAAGAAAATCTCTAATAAAGACTCTAGCCCAATTCGAAGTAAAGATGTTGAGAAGGTGATTAAAAGTGAGTGTGTAGTAGATAGTGTAAATTTTGAAGTAGGATTGATTGGGCCTCATTCAAAATATTTTTCTACATTATGTTTAGATGATATCTTGTCTGTGGAATCATTTAAAATTGTAGAAGATTATGAAAATGAGGAACAAGAATCCTATATTCTTGATTTTACATTAGACAAGCAATATAAAAACACACCTCACTTTAAGGTTGAGTGGTTTACCACGTTCAATCCATTACTCAACTTCTTAATTTCTGTACCACCCCCTATGATTGAGGCAAAAAGATGGACTCTAAGTTGGAAGTGAAATTCAAATCCTCAAGGTGGAGGAAAAAGATGAGTTGGGTCATACCGCGACATTAAATTAGGCACTGCTTGGGAGGTAACCCAAGGTATTTTGTTGTTTGTATTTGTATTATGTGATTGACATTAGATCTTCACACCCATGGTGCATAGGCATGTTTCTAACTCTCTTGTTTTGGTTTAACGAATTGGGGACATTGCATGATTTAAGTTGAGGGTGGGGCTACTTGTGGGTGATGATGTCCTCTTAGGATTTTTATTGCCGTGCCTCTTTTCCCCAGAGTCTTGTTCCAATTAAAACTGGCATATTTAGGCGTATTGTGATTTGTTGTAAAATATTATAGTTGACTAGGATAAATACAAGTACCTTAGGCAGTTGAAATGTTTTTGTTCATTTTTGAATACCTCTCCAAAGGTCTATTTTATAATTGTGTGATATGCATTTATGTGTGACCATTGTACATCTTGTTATGGCACTTGTATTAGTGGCATGTAACCTTTGCTAAAAAATTGCATAAACCTAATGGGTAGTAGATTATGATGTACCTTTGTACCGTGTGTGTGTGAGATACTACCTAGTTCCTATTGTGTATTAAATCTTGAACTTGCTCGGTTGGTTTTGCCTTGGTTATAGGATAGAGGTTAGGAAAAGATCATAGGTCATTGTTTATATTAGTCTACTTTTAGCATAAATGACCTTCCATTTGTGAATAATATCCCTTGATCTTGATTTTGAGCCTGAATGCCTATTCTTTTTATTGTACCTATCACCTTCCCATTTGTATCACAATGAACCTATTTTGTCCCTGGTCCTCCTTGGACATTGTGTACTTCGACTTAGGAAAATAGCCAAAGTTGAGGGTGGCTATCATAGGGGTGCGTGATGTCAAGTGAGTATGAAGAAGGGTAAAAAAAATGCAAGGTTGGGTGTGGTAGAAAAAGAATGAGAAAAGAAAAGTTGTGAAAAAAAGAAAATAAATGTATAAAAATTACACCCAACTTGAATGTGCTTTAATCAAGAAAGGGAGAAATAAGGTAAAGGTTGATAAGTGAGACCCCAAAAATAGTGTAATGCCAAGGAGGCTTAGTTACTTACAATATCCTTGTGTATCATACCAGCCCCAAGCCTATATTACAAGATGAAGAAAAGTCCTATAGTGATCCTAACTTAACTGTCTGAAAGCTTCGGTAATGAAAATAAAGGCAAGCTTATGGTATTTGGCATACTTTGAGTGGAACTTCTTTGTGAGAGTGAAAGTCTTCTAACCGTACCCGCATTGACATTCTTGAGTTCGTATATGAGTGAGGAGAGACCTCTTTGTTGTAAGGGCACACTAGTTACGTTTCTAGTTGCTAACTAGTTTTGATAGTGTAATCTTGGTATATGCATGGTTGTTATTGCTGAATTGATGCCATATCTTGATTCCTGTGTGTTGTATTGTTATTCTTCAATAATATTCACAGTTGTTTTTTAAATTAATTGACCTTGGAGATGGTGAAAATATTTTGAGATAATATGGATGGTTGACTGCCGAATGTACTTTGTATCCTCATGGTTATGTTTTAGTTGCTTGAGGACAAGCAATTGTTTTAAGTTAAGGGTGTTGATGTGTGAGCAGATACTAACACATTTGAGGATTTTAACTGAGAATAATTGCAAAGTCTTAAGCAATTTTTGTCATTTTTGATTGTTTTCTCTTTGATATTGCAGTAAAAGTCAAGTTGCAAGAGAACCTGCAACAACAGAGGTAAAAAAGTTGATTTCTGAGTAAGTAGAGATGGAAGTATGGCTGAAGAATTGTTTGATAAGTCTTTAGCCTTGTGATAAGTTATCAAAAGTACAGTTAGCCTAAGACAGAGAATAGACTTTAGCTGGAATACGTGACGACATCTGTGATTGGCCCTCAGAGTTGTGATAAGTCGTCAGGCTCATTGTCAGGCTTGTGCAGCGCTTGAGAAATTGAAGTGAAGATGTGACGACATCAATGATAAGTCGTCAAAGTTCTGCGAAGACATCACACCTTATCTTCAAACAAAGGAAGAGATTGTCAAAAGTGAAGAGGAGCTGACGACATTCCTGATAAGTCGTTAGACTCCTGATAAACTGTCACCCACGACGTCATTTGTCTGAGAAAAAAACTGTGATCTATAATTTTTTTTCATAATAGGCTAAATTATTTAAGGACAAGTTCTAGGGTTTTCATTCATCATCTTGATCATCTTGAAATGGCTGGAACTTATTCCAAAGTAGTTCACCTCTTTTTGGAGGCTCAAAACTTAGATTTTAATTTTGAACTTTTTGATTTGGTTGTGGGAATTTTCTCTTGAACTTAGAAGAGAGTCAACTTCAGGCTTCATCTTTTGTAAGTTTTATAACTTTGAATAATGATTATAATTGTTGTTATCTCTTTCTTTCTTATGTAAAACTAAACCCACAACTATGGTTGTGGGGTCAATGATTATTCCCCCATGGATTTAATAGTTGGTTAGGGTTTGAGTGATTGTGGAGACATCTTGATAATTCCTTTGTTATGATTGTTATTTATTGGTTGCAAACAATAAATCCCGCCTTATGTTTATTTGCTCAAACTGAGAAATAAACTAAAGGTAGCGGATTATCAACAAGAATTTGGAAGGGTTAAGCTCCCATCTAATGATTAAAGTTGTAAAAAGATTGATCAACTTGAGTAAAATCTGTATGAATAGAATGATTTTCTAAGTTAGAGAGAATTAGGGAGTTCAACAACTAAGTAGGATGAGTAACACTTAGATGGACTGTCAAAACTGATAGTTTGGTGTTTCCCACAAGTCATGAGAACCTAACACTACAGCTATTATTTAATGGGGATTAATAATCATAGTGATCACAACCCTAGTTTCTCTTTATCATTGATTTGAACCTTTGAAATTTTAGCTTTGAGTTCTGAAGCAAGTCAAAACTTTAATTATTGGTTGATTGATAAAACCCCCTTTTTATCTTTTCACAACATTTGTTTAAATTCAACTTGTAGCTATAGTTTCAAATTAGTTTAATCGCCACTCACATTGTCCCTCATGGATTCCACCCTAACTCCAAAGTTGGGTAAATATATTGACGATGACCACCTTGACTAAATTGACATATAAGTAGAGCGTTATCACTGGACGGGGTTGCTTAAGTGCTCCTTAGCGATTTTAGCGGTAATCGTGTGAGAAACCACTACTTAGTATTATATATGCGTTTCACTATGATTTCAGCAGTAATTATAAATGTAAAAACACCATTAATGACCTTGGAGAGCTCAAAATTGTGGGTAAAATATAAATTGGAGTTGGGATTAGCTTGAGGACATTATAGTGATTATTTCCTCATCCTCCCCTTGTAAGATTTCCGTTAAATTTTCAGTTAACTTGTAGTTAAATTCTTATTTTTTTGCCTAAGCTTTGTAGACTAATTTGGGCATGAAATTGATGGATGATCATGCCTAATTTTGAAGCACTAGCTCACTATGACCCGAGAGACATTGTGGTGGTTTTAATTTTGTAATTCTGCAAGCGAGCCCGACGATGGATTTTTAGATTAATTTCTATATGAAGTGTAAATTCATAATATCAATGTAGATATTCTCATACTGTTATTTAGAATATTATTTTAATAATGTGTCAATTGTCGGAGGTTTCTCATAAGGGAAAAGCTCTATTGTAGAGGCCTTCATATGCTTTCGATAGCATCTAGGTAGGCTTGGCTTACCTTAATTCTACACTTTTCTATATTATAGTATTTGTGTGATATTATTATATCTTTTAGTTTGTTCTTATAGCTTAGACTCTTGTAAGTGTATTTCTGCTTAATTAGCTGATTAAAGGTCTTTTTGGTAGATTTTGGCCCCATTTCACTTAAGTTAGTCTATGAGTATCCTTTAGTATTAGACTTAGATTATTTAGGTCCTTGTGATATGATTGAGAAGCCTTAGAAAGGTTCAGGAAAGTTCTTGAATTAAGTTGGGATTTCGAGAGTTGTAGTGGGCCTTATCGCCTTTTTAAAGATAAAATGCTCAGAATAGTTCCCCTTTGACCTAAATGATCTCATAAATGCTCCTTTGGGATATTACTTGTTTTTTTGGTTTGATTAGTAGTTAAAATAAGCTTAGTTAGCTTTATTACCTTGGATTGGGTAGTATTTAACCTTAAATTGCATTTTCTTACTTAATAATTTAAACTTGCTTCCCTTAAATGTAACCCATTTCTCCTTAAGGGGTTTGTCCTCCTAAAATTAGAATTTCTAATTAAATGTACTTGAGATGGGTTAATACTTTGGGATATTCCTTCAAATTTCTTCCTTAATAGTTTTGATTTGAGTTCGATACCTGGTGCATAATTTTATTATTTATTAGTCCTGGTTCGAGTCTGGTACTTGCTATGTTGTTATTACTTGTCAGTTCTAGTTTAATTCTGGCATATTCTATATTTTTATTATTCACTAGTTTTAGTTTGATTTTGGTCTTTTTTTATTATTATTAATATTGATTTAGGGTTGTGAATTTGGTAGGAATTGGTAGAATTATGGTTATCGTTTAAAAAAAAGTATAAGGTATGAATATCACTCATTTTGGGCTTGCTCTACTTTTATTACTCTTGTATCCTATCCTTACTTTAATAGTATTATTTTCTTATACCCACCATGCTTATGGGGTCTCAATTTGGTTTATTCTCCCTATGAGTGCCTTCTAGTCTTATGAGGGTCTAGTTAAGTTTAGCTAGACTTTTATTTTTACTTTTGAGTTACGTACTTTTGATTTATTGCATATGCCTTATATAGCCTATTATTTATGTTTACCCATTAATTATTGGCTTTAGATCATATACTTGTACTTTATTTATAGTTTTACTGTAATTGAGCTTAGTTGGTCTATGTTGCCTACTCAGTCCTTCTAGTTTTGGTACTCAGATATAGACTCTAGTACGAGTCACCACTATTAACACCGACCTTAGGATATGTTGTTTATCAATGATTGAGTGAGCTTTTAGAGTCTAGCGATAATCCCCTTCCTTTTGTTTTTATGATAGTCTTTTTTTTTTTAAATTCTAAGATAATGATGTATATTTTGGTACCGTTTAGTACTTTTTTTAGTGGCCCTCGTACTGAACTTAACTGGTATTGAGGGATTGATTTTAATATTTTTGCCTTTTCCTTCTCTTCTATAACATACTTATATATATTCCTATTCTGGTTACTTATAATTAAAGTTGTACCTTTATTTTATTCTCTTCCGCATGTTAGCCTATTACTTGTTGTTCCAGGCTATTATTTGGCTTATGTATTGGTGGGTTGTAGTAGGTGCCAACATAACCGAAGAAATTATGTCATCCTAATTTTGTATCAGGGCTTAGGTTCATCGATATTGTTAGTACAAGCGCAATTGCCTAGTAAAGTCCTACAGATTAGTATGATGACATTTGTATTCTTTCTTCAGGAGGATATAGGACGTTCTTAAAAAAATCTCACATTTTTTATTCATTGTTATGCATTGTGTCCATATTGGTTACTCTATTATTAGTTCTTTTACACTTTTATAGATGGCTAAGATGCAACAGATTGCCAGGATGAGGCCCCCAACCCCTCATCAAGATAACCAATTAGAGAAAAGGTCAAGGTCAGGCTAGATCTCCAACCCTATATTGAGGCTAGGGCAGAGATAATTCACAAGATCTTGTTATTCCCTACACCTAAGATAGCATCAGATGATCCATTACCACAATAGTTAGTGGGATTTGTGGCAACCTAGGACCCACCTTAATTTGTATTTTCTCCTATTATCCAAGATTACTTAGTGTATTTATTAGGTATGGTTAGAGGCTAGTCGATGCATGAGGCTTAAGCATCCACCCAAGGGATAGCACAAGGTATACTTGGAATATGAGCGCAACCTACAACGATGGATCCAAGAATAGAAGTTCTACTAACACTGGTAGTTCCACAACTAATAGAAACCTATCCATCTATGACTTTAGGAGAAGAAAATACTGGGCCAATTTCTTAGATTGGCTCCATCAAGATTTCTAGGGGCCCTAGGTTAGAATGCATTTGAGTTCATTGCTAGTTTTGAGTAGAGGTTGCATAATTTGGGTCTGGTTAAGTTGCATGGTATGGACTACACTATGTTCTAGTTTGATAGAGTAGTGAGATAGTGATGGATGAGATATTTGTATTCTAGGCCAACTGGATCTCATTTTATAACATGGACTGCGTACTCTACGGCTTTTTTAGAGAACTACATGCCGTGCAATATTAACGAGTGTATGAGGGATCTTTTTGTAAGGTTACAATAGGGTTCCATGTCATTTGCAAAGTATGAGGTGAGATTTCATGAGTTAGACAAATATATAACCACGATTCTACCAACTAAGTATGAGAGAATTCGATATTTTATCAAAGGATTGATCCTTCCACTTTTTATGGTTACACAAAGAATGGTAGTTATAAGCAAATCATTTATTAATATTGCTGACTATGCTCACACTTTGAGGCTATGCATTATGAGACCTATGGGGATAGTTATAAGATACCTCATTAGTAGGGCAATTACAGTGGGATCGATAATGGTCCATACTTTTGAGATAGACATTTTTAGGTAGGTATTCCTTACAATAGTCATATAAACATCAAGGTTAGTCTAGTAAGCCTGATTACATAGGGATATAGATTTAAGATGAAGTTATTATTATCATATTTATTTCAATGGACAGAGCAGTTGTTAGTTTTTAAGAAGTATTCAGTTAGAGTCTTTAGATTGATGTGGCTATTTTGAGTTAGTCATCTCTTGCTGAAAGGGTAGAATGCCTGAGGTATGTTCTGATTATTGTGTTTGGGTAATTTTACTTGAGAGTATCCCCACAATGGAATGATTAACCCTTCTAACACAATGTTTAGTCGATCAAGGCCGTACTGCCTCTAGCTAAGGGTAGTGTATAGGGTTGTAGTGGTAGTTACCAGGGGTTTCAAAAAGGTCTTTAGGTCGGTTGGGAAGGTGGTCGGGTAGGCACGTAATTTGGAGGTAAGTATGGTCACTATATTTTGTTTCTTTTAGGCCAGACACTGAGGCTTTAGAGGTTGTATTATAGGTATGATCTCATTTTTTCATTAGCCAACTTCTGCTTTATTTTATCTAGGATCCACATATTCTTATGTGTCTACTTATTATGCACCTCAGTTGGGATTGTCTTGGGATTCATGAAGCTACTCCCATGGGTTATTCTTTAGTAGTGGATCAGGTGTATAGTTCATGTATTATATCTACTCTAGAGTATGACACTCATGTTGACATTATTGTGATAGATATTATTGATTTCAATGTGATTTTGGGTATGGTATAATTACCCCCCTATCATGTGATCTTGGATTTTTTTTTTCATGACTGTTACCTTAGCCAATCCTGGCATACTCCCAATTTTGTTATAGGGTACTTAGCCACGTGACAGTTGGAGTTATTTTTTATATTCAGGCTAGAAGGTCGGTAGCAAGAGGTTGTATGTATTTCTTTTCTTATGCTCATGATGTTAGTGTGGAGAGCCCTCTACTTGACTCTATTTTGGGGGTCTCTGATTTCCCATATGTCTATCCTACTAACATACCTAGCATTCTCCATAAGTGTAATATAGACATTACTATTGATCTCTAGATAGGCACCCAACCTATTTCTATGGCACCTTATCAGATGTCTCATGCAAAGCTAAAGGAGCTAAATATTCATCTTTAGGTTCTTTTGGGTAAAGTATTTATTATACTGAGTGTCTCACCTTAGGGTGCTACTATTCTATTTATAAAGAAAAAGGATGGTATGTGCATTTGCATATCAAATACAGGAAACTAAATAATGTGATATTGATGAATAAGTATCCTATGCCTTATATCGATGATCTATTCGACCAACTTTAGGGTAGGCCATGTTTTCTAATATTGACTTAATTTAAGATCTGTCTACCATCAGTTAAAGACTCTGGTTTAGGACATCCCAAAGACAACCTTCAAGGCTCTCGCTATGGCCATTATGAGCTTTTAGATATGTCTTTTGGGCTAACTAAAACCCCAACAATGTTCATGGTCTTGATGAACCATGTATTCAGGCCTTATTTGAACTCCTTCTTGATTATTTATATAGATGATATCCTTGTTATTCAAGGAGTAGGGAGGAGCACAAGTAACATTTAAGGAATGTGCTCTATACTTTGAGAGATCATTATCTTTCTGACAAATTCTCAAAGTTCTAGTTTGTGCTCAAGTCTGTAGCATTCTTGGGGCACGTGGTGAACAAATATGGGATTATGGTAAGCCCAACAAAGATTGATGCCATTTATGCTTGGGCTAGGGCTACATCACTGATTGAGTTTCATAATTTTATTGGGTTAGTAGTCTACTACAGGCGATTCGTCAAGAAATTTGCCACTATTTTGGCACCTATTACCAGATTGACTAGGAAGGAAGTTTTATTTAGTAGTTTGTGGGTTTGAGGTAAGATTTGTAAATCGTAAGGACTTTTTCTCTTCGGCTCCTATATTGACTCTTCCATTTAATGACGAAGGGTTTACTATATATTGTAGTGAGTTAAGTATTGGTTTGGGTTAGGTTCAGATGTTTTAGGGCCGAGTTATAGCATATGCTTAAAGATAACTGAACTGCATAAGTACAACTACCCCACTCATGACTTAGAGTTGGCTATGGTAGTTTTTTTGCTTAATAAGTGAAGGCATAACCTATATGGTGTTTGTTTTGAGATATTCATTAATCAGTATAGTCTTCAGTATATTATGACTCAAAAAAAACTTAATTTAAGATAGCGCAAGTGGGTTAAGTTGTTAAAGGAGTATGATCTCTCAATTCTATACCATCCAAGCAAGGCAAATATGGTGTAGATAACTTAAGCCAGAAGGTGGCGAGTATGGGGAGATTGACCTTTCTTTTATTTTAGAGTGTTTGTTAGCCTTGGACATCATCCATTAGCCAACATATTGATTCAACTTGATATTTTAGACATAGAGAGGTATTTTGCTCGTATTGAGGCAAGGTCTGCTTCGTTATAGCATATTATAGGTTGATAATTTAAGGATAATAAATTTTATGGCACTAGATATTATCTATGAAAGGTTGAGTTTAGGAGGGCTACCTTAGACTCTCAGGGTATATTGAGATTTAAGGGTTGCACTTTCATTTTTGTGGTAGGCGATTTGATTTAGCTGATACTTTAGGAATCTCATAGCTCTAAATATTCTATTCACCCTTGGCAACTAAGATGTTGTAATGACCTTCTAGGTCATTTTCTATGTTTCCACTCATTTTTGTTGTTTAGAGCATTCCTATAGCCACCCCAAGTAATTTTGACTTGCTTGAGCCGATAGTTCAGTTATCGAGCAGTTCGTTTAGTTTAGAGCCAATTTCTTATTTTAAAGTCTTCATTGGTAAAAATTGGCTACCAAGCAAAAATATCTGACAAATGACCTCATATACCAATTTGAATAGCTCCAATTACTTTAAAAATAGATTTTAGGCTAGGTGGAATTTTGTTCGGGGCCTAAGGTTTCCAGACTTATTCTGAGCTATAGTCCAAAAATTTTTAAAAATGGCTCTTCTGTATGGAACCCAGTTTTCATTAAAACGGCCTAGGATGGAAATATCAACCATACTATTGAGTTTTAAAAGTCAAATTTGATAGTGTAGCATAGTTCATTTGCATATACGAGCTTCCAAATAAATCTCAATTGGTAGGTGGAGACTTGAAAAAATTTTAAGTCTTCAGTTGGGGCATTGCTTAAGAGAACTTTTCATTTCTTAAGCGAAAGGCTGCTAAAGTAGCCACTTGGTCACTTAAGGGACCAGGCTTGCCTAACTGAGGGTTGCTTAAGAAATATCCTTATTGCTAAAACGAAGTCCGATTAAGTAAAAAGTGTTTATTTTAAGTGGCATGGGAAGACGATGGCAGGAACCATAAAACTGGCCCTTAGCCACTTAAGCGCTGACCTCTTAAGCGGTGTAATGTTTGCTTAAGTCGCACTAGTTAGCCTTAAATTTCCCTTTTTCAAAATTTTCTCCTATTTACACATAAGTTTAAGAGTGAGAAATCGTAGAACATGTTGAAACTTAGCAGAAATATTAATGAGAGATTTTGGGGTGTTAATAAGCTTGAATTACGTATTTCTTCTCAGAAATCTTGGTAAGTTATCTCTAATTTCACGGTTAATTTCTCTATAAATTTCCAAAATCCCTAGAAATAATGGTGGGTTGACTTTTAGAACCATTGGAGCTCAAAATTTACCCGTTCTGAATGGTAAATATTCCATGGGATAGAAGGACGTGTTATTAATTTTAAAAGAGTGCTTCAGCAAGTGAGCCCTAATGGGATTCTTATATGATTTTGGACTTGAGGAGAAAAATGAAATATAGGTACTGGTGTTCTTGTTTTGATGAGTATATTATCATTTTGATTACGTGAATCATGCGAAATCTTCTCAAAAGGGAAATTCATCAACTTAGCAAATTTCTTCCGGCTTTGTCTGAGATTTCTTCTAGTCTAGGTTTACTTATCGCATTGTTTTTTAGTATATTTTTGCTAATATGCTAGATATGGGTTGGGAAGTAGGTCTCAAAAGTATAATTAGTATTAGTTGGATTATTAAGCCTACTAAGAAACCATACATTTGGCGTAATCAACTTAGTTAATCATGTTTTTGGTAGGATTTCTATCTTAGCGATAATTGTAGTTTATTTAATATCTAGCTAAAGAATTAGGTACCTTAACTTAGTCTGGGGTAGAATTAGCCTTAGAATGGATTAAAAGAATTTGAAGTGGGCCCCTCTGACCCACCTTAGGTGAAACTCTTGTTAGCTCCTTGTAGACTTCTATAAGCATATCATACCCTTTTGAATGTTTATTCTGGAGTTTGAAGAGGCTATATACATAATACTTATGGTTGATTAGACCTTGAGAGTTTCTTCTTGTTCCAGACCAAGTTTGGTGATTTATTGATTTTGAATTTTGGTTCAAGTCTAACAGTTAATGATATGAGTTTCAGTTCAAGTCTGGTAAATGACTATAATATTGAGTTTCATTTCGAGTCCATCATTGAGAGGTTATTTCGTGTGTGGCTGGTATAGTGTGGATGGATTCAACTTTATGGCTTGAGATTCAGATAATTAATAAAATTTTAGTTATTTAATCTCTTTGATTGCCCCCTCTAGGCTTATAGGGTACTTTTATGCACTTAATTACTTATGGGGGCTAGACTTATGGTATTAATTCCACTTTTTTTCATATTATATCAATATCGGAGTACTATTTTAGGTTTGTCCGTTTACCTTGAATTGACATATTTATCTTGTATCTTTATCATTCTTATATTATGATTTAGAACATTTGATCAATGATGCATATAGAGTGCCCATGGATTTGGTACTCATGCTAAACTTCTATACCTTTTTGGTGCAGATTTGAGTGCTAGTGGTTGATGTTGTCATTGTGATCATGCTACTTAGGGTTCGGAGGCAGGGTGAGCTCTCTTAGATGTAGTTGCCCCTTTTATCTTTCTTTTAATTTTTCTTAGTCTTTCATTATTTGAGACTGATGCATATTTGACTATTATTGAAATCATATTCTTTTTTAGTGGCTCTTGTACTGATACTTCTAGGTCATGCGATGTTATTGCTATCTTATCTAGATTTTGGCTTATTATTATTATTGTTATTTCTTGAATTATTATTGTAAGTCTTTACTTGCAATTTCTAGCTTTTATGCTTTTCTACAAAATTAGGCCATTTATTATAGCTTTGAGCTATGATTTGGCTTACCTAACGGTGGGATAAAGTAGGTGTTATCATAGCTCATAAATTTGGTTATGATAAATTTATTTCAGAGCACTAAGTTCACTAGTAGTATTGGTATAAGATAAGTGTCTAATAGAGTCAGGTGGATCAGAGTAATGTTTTTATCTTTTGGAGTATATAGGCATTCAAATAAGTTTTTCACTTCTTTCACTCATTTCATGCTAAAAGTCTAAGTTTGTTTCTAAAGATTTATTTTGTTTCACTCTTTTTGTAGATGACTAAGACACATGCTACCGCTACTTGAGATGAGGCCCTCAATTCTGTGACTAGGGATCCTATCATAGTAGTGGACAACTTAGAGGTCAAGGAAAACCTCAAGATGCATCCCTATAAGGGACTAGGATAGGGGGCCTTTGTCAAACCATATTTCTACTCTTGACCTAGAGATTCTTTAACCTAACTAATGGTGGGGCCAGAAACCAGCCTTAGATCAATGGGGGTTTATTTTCTCTTTACTACTTTAGAATGCAGTGGTTTAGATAATGTGATTATTTAGTGGTGCACTGTATGATAGTGAACATTCTGCGAATCAAAGTGGTACTAGATTGGGTGCTACATATAACTATGGCACCTAGAGTTGAGGTCATCCTATATCGGTAATTACTTTGTTGGTAGTTGCTCAATTGGTGGTTACCCAACCTACTATATCTATTGAGGAGTAGAAGATAATGTGTATATTTTTAAGATTGACTTTGCCTAGGTTTTTTGGTGCACCAGGCGAGGATGCTTATAAGTTCTTGATAGCTTATAAGGATAAGCTCTATAATTTGGGCATAGTTGAGACTTGTGGTGTGGATTACACTACCTTTTAGTTAAATTTGGTGGAGGGGTCATCTTAATCCTAGGCTAGCTGGATATCCCCTATTGACATGGACCTAGATCCTTAAGGTCTTTTTGGGGAACTACATGCCTTGTAGTCATAGGGATCATTAGAGAGATCAGTTCTCGAGGTTGGAGCAGTGCTCCATTAATATTATGGAGTGTGAGGCTTAGTTTTATGAATATAATAGGCATGCCACATCTATTTTAAAGATCGATTATGAGTAGGTTTGGTGTTATGTTTGGGGATTGAGACCTCCTTTTTGCATGGATACATAGAATTTGGTTATTGTTATTATATCTTTTACTGAGGTTTCTAATCATGCTTTGGTTTTGGAAGACCTACATCGCGAAGCCTAATAGGGCCGCAATTACAGGCCATGATACCAGGGCAATATCAGTGTGATTCATAGTAGCTTACAGTTTAAAGGTAGTGGTTCTCCGGGTAGGTACCCTCTGCATCAGCCTTATTAGCATCAAGGTTAGTCCAGTAGAACCATTTACACTGCTCTTTGGATTACCTATGGATTCCAATCTAGTTATAGTTATTATCTTAGCCAGAGTAGAGGTCAACTTGGGAGGGGTTCATCTTTAGGGTATTCTAGCTGTGGTAGTTGTTTCGGATCAGTTAGATATTTTGGTTTTAGCCAAGCTCCAGAGGAAATTATCGTTGTGGGGCCGTTGGTAATTTTTCAAGAGAGTTACCCAGTCATGAACCAATGGTTCCTTCAACTCAAAGTGTTCTTCCAATTAGGGAAGTATCTCCTCCTACTATAGGTGGTATGTATATCATGGAGGTGGTCTCTAAGGTGCTTAAGGAGGTTCTAAGAAAGGTAGAACAGGAGATCAGAAAAGAGCCCAGTTAGGTGGCGGGTGTGGTTTAGTTGTATGTCATGCCCTTTAGGTCTGAGGTAGAGTCTTTGTATGTTATTATCACAGGTACGATTTTAGTATGCCCTAAACTAACTTTGTTTTGTTTGATCTAGGATCAACTTATTCTTGTGTGTTTGCTTATTATGCCCCATGGTTAGAGTTATCTTGGGATTTTTAATCTGAGTCATTATGTATATCTACTCCCATAGGCAATTCTTTAGTAGTTGATTAGGTTTATAGATCATGTGTTTTGAGATTTTGCCACTTAGGTTCATCTTATTGCATTATATATGGTGGATTTTTATATAATTGCGGGCATGGACTTATTATCCCACTATCATGCAGTCTTGGATTTCTTTGCCAAGACCGTTACCATAGCCATACCTGGCATACCCCTGGTTGTACGACAAGGGTCTATGAACGTAAGCTTATGAGGATTATCTCTCATATTTGGGATATGAGACTTATTTCAAGGTGTTGTGAGTCTTACCTCACTTATATTCATGATGTTAGAGTGGAGAGTCTGTCGCTTTACTCTATCCCCATAGTTCGTGAGTTTTTTGATATTTTTCCTACCGATCTACCCGATCTTTCT
This sequence comes from Capsicum annuum, assembly GCF_002878395.1. Taxonomy (NCBI): domain Eukaryota; kingdom Viridiplantae; phylum Streptophyta; class Magnoliopsida; order Solanales; family Solanaceae; genus Capsicum; species Capsicum annuum. Next base: position 101,334,886 of record NC_061119.1, read on the forward strand.
CTTAAGGAAAATATTGAGTTTATTATTAATTTTGAGCTGGGAACCTAACCTATTTCTATGGCACCTTATCCTATGGATGACACGAATTCTCAATTTAGGATCTTCTGGATAAGGGTTTTAGTAGATCAAATGTGTTATCTAAGGGAGCACCTATCTTATTTGTGAAGAAGAAGGATGATTTCTTAAGTATGCGTATTGACTATAGGTATCTTAATAATTTGACAATTAAGAATCAGTATCCTATGCCTCATGAGGTTTGGTTACCATTTGTTGAGGATTTAGGCTGAGGATATCCTAAACACATCCTTTAGGACGTTTTATGGCCATTATGAGTTCCTGGTGATGTCTTTTGGGTTGACCAATATCCCAGTCAGATTCATGGATTTGATGAACCAAGTAGTTTTGTCTTATTTAGATTTATTTGTGATTATCTTGGTCGATGATATCCTTGTGTATTCAAGGAGTAGATAGGAGCATAGGTAGCATATGAGGATTGTGTTCCTGACCTTGAGAGATTTTAGGCTTTTCCCCAAATTTTCTAAGAGTGAGTTTTGGCTTGAGTTAGTGATATTTCTAGTACATATGGTGTATAAGAATGGGATTATGGTAGATCCCACAAATATTGAGGCTATTCAAGATTGGACCATACGTACATCACTTTCTAAGGTTTGTAGCTTCATTCATTTGGACAGTTACTATAGGCATTTAATTGTGGGTTTTGGTACTATTACAGCGCCGATGAACAATTGACCGGGAAGATGGATCCTTTCTAGTAGTCTGAGAAGTATGAGTCAATATATTGGAAGCTCAATGAATTTGTCACTTGAACTCCTATGTTTGCTCTTTCTGTCGAGAGTAAGGGATTTATCGTATACTGTGATGCTTTCGGTATTTATTTGGCATGTGTTTTAATATAGCAGTGTCGAGTTATTTCTTATGCACTGAGGCAACTGAACATGCATGAGCAAAAATACCCCACTCATTATTTATAGTTGGCCGTGGTAGTTTTCCCGCTTAAGATTTAGAGGTATTATCTTTATGGCTTGTATTATGATATCTACATAGATCATCATATTCTTCAACATCTTATAACCTAGAGAGAGCTTAATTCTAGGCAGCGTAGATGGATGGAGTTTCTTAAGGATTATGAGATCTCTATCTTATATCATCCAAAGGACAATGTGGTAACCGATGCCTTAAGTCAAAAGGCGTCGAGTATGGGTAGATTGGCTTCTATTTCTATTTCTCAGAGGCCGTTGGCATAGAAAGTCTAGTTCTTTCCCAATTTAATGGTGAGACTTGATATTTTAGACCCAGGAGGATATTTTCTATTTTTGAGGTGAGGTCTACCCTATTTAAGCAGATTTAGAGTTGTCAGTCTGATAATATGATACTTTTCATCATTTGTGATCAGGTGTTGACTGGGGGTTCTAAGAGGGATATCATATATTCTGAGCGTATTTTGGAATTTGATGGCTGCATTTATGTTTCAAGGGTTGGTTACTTTATTCAGTCGATTTTATGTGAGGCTCACCACTTTAGATATTCTATTCACCTAAGTACAACTAATATGTATAGAGATTTGAGGCAACACTATTGGTAGGGTGGCAAAAAGATATATATGGTAGACTTTTTCGCTTATTGTCTATGTTGTCATCAAGTGAAGGACGAGCATTAGAGACCTTGAGGCTTGATTCAGAGGCTACCTATTCTAGAGTAGAAGTGGGAGCAGATTACCATAGGCCTTATTAGTGGTTTACCTCATACTTTCCATGGTTTCAATAGTATTTGGATCTATGTGGATCAGTTGACCAAGTTGGAACATTTCATTCCTATTAAGATGTCCTTCAGTGCTGATAAGTTATCCCACTTCTATGTTCATGAGATAGTCTATTTACAGGGTGTGCCTATATCTGTAATTTCATACCTGGGATCAAAATTCATTTCTAGCTTTTAGAGAGCTTTCCAGGAGATGTTGGGTACTTAGGTGGATCTTAACCCAACCTTCCACCCTTGGACCAATGGGCAGTCAGAGCAAACTATTTATGTTCTTGAGTTTATGCTTTGAGCCTTTCTCATAAATTTTGGAGGTCAGTGGGAGCAACATTTGGTTTTAGTAGAGTTTGCATATAATAATAGTTACCATTGGAGTATTAAGATGGCACCATTTGAGGTTTTTAACGGTAGGCAATTTCGTTATCTGATTGGATAGTTTGAGACCTCTGATATTAAACTCCATGCTACTGACATGCTTCAGGAGTCATTGGATAGATTCATGGTGATTTAGGATAGGTTGAGGATATCTTATAATAGGCAGATGACTAATGAGGATCATAGACTTCTTTCCTTAATACTTAGAGTTGGTGACTGGGTATTCTTCAAAATATCACCCATGAATGGTCTGATGAAGTTCAGAAGGAAAGGGAAACTCTGCCCTAGATACATTAGACCTTTTGAGACCCTTCTTATAGTTGGAGACGTGGTATATTAATTTGCCTTCTCCCTAGAATTTTCTATTGTTCATCAAGTTTTCTATTTTTCTATACTACAATGGTATATTCTGGATGTATCTCATATACTTGGTGGGACTCATCTTAGTTGGAAGGTTGTTGACCTTCGTCGAGGAGCCTTTGCTCATATTAGCCAGGGATTTCAAGCCGTTGAGCACTAGAGAGATTCCAGTAGTTAGGTTTCTTGAGGCTTCAGGTACATCCTAATCCTTTACTTTCATGAACCAAAGTTTCTTTAGTATTGGATATTGGAATGACCCTTTAGGTCATTTTTCTGCATTTTCACTTATTTATTTGTTTAGAGCTTGTTGTTGGGGCTGACAAATTAGTTATTTCGCAGTTCATTTGTTTTTTAGAGATAATTCCCTATTTAGAAGTCTTCACTGTTATGAATTGGCTACTAGGAAAAAACATCAGTCACATTACCACGTATCCTAATTTTAACAGTTCCAACAACTCTGAAACATCCATTTTAGGCTAGATGGACCTTTGGTTTATGTCTCAAAGGTTCGAACATATTTCTTCCTATTGGCCGGAAGTTTAGAAAATTGGCAATTGGGTGTGGGACCTACTTTACATAGAAATATCCTCTGATTGAAAATTAAACTACGCCATTGTTTCCAGAATGTTGAACATGATAAGGTAGCTTAATTCATTTATTTATACGGTATTTAGGATAAATTCCGAGCGGTCGATAGAGACTTGGAAAATATTTAAGTCTTTAGCCGGTGCACTCAGCTGGTGTATTCTCTTAAGCGCCCTTTGTATCCCTTAAGTAAATGGTGGTTAAAGCAGCCAGCCGATGGCTTAAGCGATCAATCTTGCCCAACTGAGGGCCACTTAAGCGATACCCTTATCGCCAACTCAAAGGACACTGAAGTGGAAAAAAGTTTACTTAAGCGACATGTGCAAATTGTAGTATGTACCATGAAAATGGTATTTGGCCGCTTAAGCGGTCTAGTACTGCTTAAGTGGAACCTGGGTATCCTTAAATGCCCCTTTGCTCGATTTTCCCTTATTTTCACACAATTTCAATATTGACAAACCCTGGAATGTATGGAAACTTGGGAGAAATATTGATAGGAGGTTTTACGTTGTTCGTAAGCTTGAACTACGCGTATCTTCTTTGAAATCTTGGTAATTTTTTGTAATTTCATGTTAATTTCTCTACAAACTCTCAAATCCTTAGAATAATGGTGGGTTGATTTTAGCACTATTGGAGCTCAAAATAACCTGTTCTTGAGCGTAAATATTCCTTGAGCATAGAGAAACATGTTGTCAATTTTAAAACTGCGATTCCGCAAGCATGGACCACATAGGATTATTACCTGGCTTTGGACCCAAAGTACAAAAGTAAATTATGGGTACCATTCTTCTTGTTTTGATGAGTAATTATCATTTTGATAGCATACAAAAGGGAAATTCATTGACTTAGTGGATTTCTTTGGGTGTTGTTCAACACCCAGGTGGCTAGATTTACTTATCTTATAGATTGATCTAATTTGTCGCATATTTATGATAATATTCTTGAAATGGTTTGGGAGTTAGGTCTCAAAAGTATAATTAGCATTAGTTAGATTATTTAGCCTATTAAGTAACCATAAATTTGGCATAATCGACTTAGTTACTCATGTTTTTGTTAGAGTTGCCGTTTTGAGCTAATTGTGGATTATTTAACATCTAGTGTAAGAATTAGATACCTTAACCTAGTCTATGGTAGAATTTGCCTCAGAATAAATTTTGAGGATTAAAAGTGGGCCCCTCTAGCCTACCTTAGGAAAAGACTCTTGTTATCTCTTCGTAGACTTCTATAAGCATGCCATACCGTTTTAAATGTTTATTGTGGAGTTTCAAAAGGCTAGAGACAAGATTCTTAAGCTTTATTTGTCAATGGGAGTTGGTTCTAGTTTTGGACCAAGTCCGCTGATTTATCGATAGTTAGTTTTTGCTTAAGTCCAGAAGTTTATAATATGAGTTTCGGTTCAAGTCGGCAATTGACGATGATATTGAGTTCTGGTTCGAGTTCAACATTGAGAGTTTATATAATGTATGGTATTTTGCATATGGAGTCATGGTTATGGCTTGAGATTTGGTTAATTAATGAAATTTTGGTTATTTACTATTTTTGATTGCATCATCTAGGCTTATTGGGGCATGCATGTGATTATTTACTTTTATGCACTTACTGGTTTATGGGGGCTAGTCTTGTAGTATTAATTAAACTTTCTTTCATATTATGTCTTTACAGATTATTTATTTACATTATTGGAGCATTATTCCAAAATTTTCCCCTTTACCTTGACTTATTATATTTATCATTCATCTTTATAATTCTTATATTATGACTTAGCTAAGTTGGCCGATGATGCCAACTTAGTCCCATGGATTTGAACTCATACTACACTTTTGTACCTTTTTTGTGTAGATCTTAGTTCTAGTGGCCTTCGCTGAAATTGCGATTGTGCTGCTTAGAGTTTGGAAGTAGGGTGATCTATCGGAGCTGAAGTCTCCCATTTTCTAGGGTGATCTATCGGAGCTGAAGTCTCCCATTTTCTAGGGTGATCTATCGGAGCTGAAGTTTCCCTGTTTCTACTTCTTTTACTTTTTCTTAGTCTTTCATTATTTGAGACTGATGTATATTTGACTATTACTTTACTAATATTCCTTTTATTAATTATTGTACTAATATTCCTTTTATTAGTGGCTCTTATACCAACACTACTAGGTGGGAGGATGTTATTTTTATCTTATCTATCTTTCGGATTATTATTATTTCCTTAATTGTTTTTGTAAGTCTTTACATGCATATTTCTAACTTTTATGTCATTTTCCACAAAAATAGTCCATTTCTTATAGTTCTAGGCTATGGTTTGGCTTATCTACTTGTGGAATAAAGTAGGTGTCATCATGGCTCATAAATCGGGTTGTGATAGATATATAGAAATTAACGCAACATTACTGGTGGAGTAGTATAAGGAGAGACATAACACACTTTATCACTCGTGTTTATGTTGTTAGAAGGTAAAGGCCGAGCACCTGAGACTAGGTGACTTATTTTAGAGACTACCCATTCTTGAGTGGAAGTGGGAGTGGATTTTCATTGATTTTGGTAATGTTTTATATTGTACTGTTTGTGGTTTTGATAGCATATCATCATGGTAGATTGATTGACCAAGTTTTCCTATTTCATACCTATTTAGGCTTCCTACAATCTTGAGATGTTAGCTTAAATCTCTGTTTAAGAGGCGGTTTGGCTTCATGGAGTGATCATGTTTATTATTTTTGATATAGGTTCCTAGTCTACCTCAAGCTTTTAGAGGATATTTCAAGAAAAGTTGGGTACCTAGATTTACCATAACATAACTTTTCATTCTTAAGCTAACAGAGAGTCAGAGTAGACTATTTAGGTTCTTGAAGATATGTTCCAAACATATGTCCTAGACTTAGGAGGTAAGTGGGAGCAGTTCTTAGCCTTAGCATAGTTTGACTACAATAATAGAACCATTTGAAGCATTTTATCGGAGGGAATTTTGATCTTTGGTTGCATAGTTTGAGACTTCAAAGGTTAGCTCAGGAGTTAAAACCTTACTTTGGGAGTAAATGGGACAGAGTCTTTTGCTATGGGCTATGGTACCTTAGAGCAGGTGGAAGAGTTATGCTTACTATATGGTTTGTGCCTTGATACTTTAAGTTAGTGATTGGTTTTTCCTTTGAGTTTAGCCTATGTATGGCTTGACGAGGTGAAAGGGGACAAGATCAACCCTAGGTATATCAATCCATTTAAGATCAATTGAATATATGGGGAGGTATCTTACGAGTTGGACTTTCTTCAAACCTTTTCATCCATTCATATAGTTTTTCTTGTGTTGATTCTTTGATGTTATCTCTTGGATGAATCTTATGTGCTTAGGTGGGATTCGGTTCAATTGGATGAGTGATTGACCTTTGTAGAAGAGCCCATTTCTATTCTTTCTAGAAAAATCCAAAGCTAAAGTCCAAAGGTGAAGTCATAGTACACTATGAGTCATAAGGACCGATTATGACCTGTAGTGGGAAATTGTAAAGAGACCACTGTTAAAAGTCCTAAATTTTATGGTACAAATGAAAATGAGTGAAGGCCACGAGTCATAAGAACTAACTACGACTCGTGATGTTGAATCATAACGACAGTAAAAGCTTGTAGCCTCGAAGATGAAATTATACTGGAATGGCAACACTAGCAAACCTATGACTCGTAAAAACACCTTACAATTCGTATGGATTTCCGACTTACTTTTCTTATTCTATTTTTATTAAGATTTATTTATAATTTTGAGATACTATAAATACCTTAGGATTATTCCTTTATTAGGTTACACACTTTGGATGCATTTTTACATACTTTTCTATACCTTGATTATTATTGGATTTGTGAATTAGAATTCAATTGGAGATCTTGGATTTTTCCCTTTCATCATTGTGCAATTAATTACATGTCTTCATCATTTATTATTATGGGTTATGCATAAGCAAGAGCAGCTAATCTACTTGACTAGGGTTGTGGGAACCCTGGAAGGTTAGCTACATTGGTGAAGTGGGAGATTTAGCTGTTCTACTGCAATTGCGTATATTGCAATCTTCTTCATATTAATAGAACCCAAGCTACTTCATAAGCTTGGGAATTTTATGTATTCGAGAATGTCCTTACAAGGAAGTTTAAGATTTGGAAAAGGATATTATAAAGTTGATTCGAGGCTATCAATCTTCTTCTAATAAACTCGAGACTCAAAAAGTTAGAGTTATACCGAGGTAGTAGAGAAGGGACACCGAGGAGACACCCTGAGACTTACAAGGTAAAGGGTGAAATCTATCAATGCGTTCACAAGACGATTGATAGAACAAATCTTGTCAACTTTTCATGTAGAGCAGTAGGATAGGTGGTTTGAACAAAAGAATCTTACATAGTTGTGAAGCCAAGGGAACACAATCCGAGTGTTCATATTCTATTACTTACAAACTCAGGAATTCAAGTTCGGATAGTTATTAATGTTGTCTTTCAATCCCCCTATTTACTTTTTTACACTTCTCATGGATTTTGTCAAGTTTTAGATACTGTTCTATGCAATTCCATATAGGTTCGACCCCAACCTGAGTTGGGTTGCTATATTTGGCATCGACCGAAGCATACTTCTTAGGAGGTTAGTTTTGGGCGACATCAAATTTTAGCACCGTTGCTGGGGAATTATGGTGTGAATTGTTCATTAAAGTTGGTGGAGCTTGCGAGTTTTTATTTTTTTGTTGATTATTGGGTATACATCAGGGTATGACTAGTATAAGGTGTCAAGGTAATCCTACAAACCTAGTGATCCTGAGACAGAGAGAATTTTACGAACACCACAACGGATGTCAGAGAAAGTCTGTGATGGTGTTCCCGTTAGGGTTTAAGATCCTCAAAATATACCCCTCTTCCTACTGATACACAAAATGTTGCTGATAGACTAACAGAGCAATTATTTATAGAGGTAAATGAAGAGAGAATATTAGCTGAGGAGGCTCAGTTGGGTCAACAAGCATGTCTGTCCTTGCCAAAACCAGTATATAATAATTAAGCACCACTTAACATAAATCGAGATAGAGTATGGGGTGGTAGAGGTCAATTGATACCAGCATATCGATACTTAAATTGAAGATGAGGATATAAGGTATATTGAGCCAGTTTAGATAGGAGCCATTATTCCTCCAACTCTACCACCTAATGTCAAATGTGATATCACTAGTGCAATGATCTAGCTTATGAACTTAAAGGGTATGTTTTGGGAGTTGGGGACTGATGATACGAACATGTATCTTTTAAATTTTTTAGGGATTTGCACTTCATATACCATTTCAGAAGTGGACCAGGAGTTATTAAAATTGCAGTTGTTCCTCTTTTTATTGACAGGAGAAGCATCACTATGGTTGGGGGAACTTCTAATGGGTTCAATCACAACATGGAATGAATTGTGCAAGCAGTTTATGAACATATTCTTTCCTCCTTCTAGAATGTTGCAACTTAAAAATGAGATCTATAATATCTGACAGTTGTCTGTGGAGTCCATGTACAAGGAATGGTTAAAATAAAAAAGAATTTGAGTATGGTTTTGAACTACCGCATCGCTGGATCCATTCTGCTGGAATATTTTATAGATATCTAACTATGAGTTTAAAGGCTATGGAGGATACAATATCTATATAAGATTTTATGCGTTTGCGATAGGAAGTAGCACATGAGATGCTTGATGACATCTCTATTACAAATCTTGGATGGCACACACGAGATGCTGAGTGAGGTATAGGTACATATACAATTGGAGTAAATAGTGATTGAAGAGCCTGTGATGATTTAGTGGTATAAGAAGTTTACATTGCTCAGAATTGATATTGGACTACTTGCGAATCAATTTACATCAATGACTTCAGAAAAGTTGAACGCTGTGGGGGAACATGGATCTACTTATAGAGCTTATAAGTCGGATAAAGATGAGGAAGCAAAGTATTTGGATTATGAAGTGGCACGTTTTCAAGCCTAAGTTCAAGGAAATCAAGTTTGAAACTATTATGGTAATAAGTATTGAGCTAGGAGTAGAGAATGAGATAGTGATTGGAGCCACAAGGATCACTACAAAGTGAAGAGTGATAGATATATTCCACCATGTAGCCAAGATACAGAATCAAGAATGGGAAAAATGTTATCAAATTTGGTAAAAGGACAAGAGATCTAAGGAAGATGCCTTAAACAGATTAAGGAAGATATTTTAGGGTTAAATCAGAACGTTGAGTCGCATTCCACAACAATCAAACAACTAGAGCAGCAGTTTTGCCAAATGTCAATACTTTTAAACCAAAGAAAGTCTGGCACTCTTCCTAGTAATACAGTGCAAAACTCAAAGAAGGACAGTCATTACCATGCCATTACCACTCAAAGTAGTAAAGCAATCATAGATCAACATATGACCACTGTGAATGAGAAAAAGAGTGATGTTGATCCTGTTGATGCTAAGGACGTACCAAATGTTGAATATAAGAAATCATCAGATGTCGTGAGTAGTAGCAAGAAAGATAAAGGTAAGAGTAAGGCTGATGAACCTGATCTAAACAATATTCCAAGACCTCACCTGCCTTATCTTTAGAGACTGAAAAAAAAGGAAGAATAAAAATACAAAAAATTTCTGTCAATCCTGAAGGAGCTGTCTGTGAACATTGCATTAGTTGAGGCATTGCATAAGAATCAAGGCTATGAAAAATCCATGAAAGATCTGGTCTCTAAAAAGCAAATTCTGAGCTACAAGCCTGCTGAAAATGTTTGTTGTTGTAGTATTGTTTTCTCTAAATCATTTGTAGAGAAGAAGGAGGACGCTGGAGATTCCCAATTTCAAGCACCATTGGGTCTCTAAACCTTGCTCGGGCTTTATGTGATCTACGAGAGAGAAAGAATAAATATTATACCATTGGTTGTGTTAAAGTAGTTAGGGATAGGGGAACCCAAACCAACAACCATGCGGTTTTTTATGGGAGACCAAACTATGAAAAAGCCAGTAGGAATTCTCTATGATGTGTTGGTGAAGGTAGCTTCCTTCATCTTTCCTGCTAATTTTTTATATTGGATTGCAAGGTGGAATTTCAAGTCCCAATTATTTTGGTCAGAACTTTCCTAGATACATGAAGAAATTTGGTTAACATAGAGTTGGGACAGCTGATGTTCAGACTCAACGATGAGAAAGTGTTATCAATTGTATGCTAGTCTATGCGACAGTCAAATGAGTTTAGGGTAGTGTCTGTGATAGATACCTTTGATAATAATATGGATGACCTCTGTAAGGTTAATGTAGTGACTGCCTATGATGTGGAAACAATGACTATTCCTATCAAAGAAAGATTGGTTGTGGAATCCATAACAATTGTAAGTATGACCTTCGGCAGTGATGGAATAGAAGAATATGACGAGATGGTAGGAGTTTTGTATAGGAGAGGTTCATATACATACGCTCCAAAATATATTGATCTAGATTTGAAAAATAGAACTACTCCCACCACTTGTTCATCAATTGTACAACCACCTATATTGGAGTTGAAGGCCCTCTCATCCTATTTGCGCAATGCTTTCTTAGGAGCCAAGAATATATTGCCAGGAATAGTTGCTACAGATTTGATGGAGACTGAGGTAGAGGTATTATTGTTTCTAGTGCAGAAGTTCAAACGACCAATAGGTTGGACTATTGCGGATATTCCACTAGGAATTTGGACTCGCAAGATCCAACTTGAACCAGACAGTATCCCTACTATTGAGAATTAGCAATGATCGAATTCTCCTATGAAGGAGCTAGTAAAGAAAGAGATAATTAAGTGGCTTGACACTGGTGTGGTAAATCCCATTACTGATAGGAAATGGGTTAGTCTTATTTAATGCATCCTAAATAAAGGCGGCTGTAAAACCCCATGGAATCCACCCTAGATGTCACATGATGCTCAAGACTACAAGAAGTCCCAAGCTAACCCTTTTAGCCTTCTAACAACTTTGGAATTCATAATAAAGATAAAATTGATATATGAAATCTTGAAAAAACTAAATTAATGACTTAACTAAAACTGAATTAATATCTTACTAAAAGTCTTAACTTCAAATCTTAAAATCAATACGTCAAATCCAAAATAGAAAGTAATCGGACAAGCCTCTACTACTAACTAGATAGCCACTGACACAAGCCCTAGCTGACTCAAACTAAACTGAAAACCAAATGACTATATCACTTCATCAATATCAAAGTCTAATAAATAGATACTCGAACTATGAGGAATCACAAAAGTTGGGATGTAAGGGAAGATGCTCAAAATAAATCACGCTGCTAAAACTGAGCACCAAGACCTATATTATAAAATAATGTAGCACATAGGCAGATACGTGGATTAGTACTTCTGGAATGTGCTGAGTATACGGAGGTGAATGCATAAGTAAAATAGTAACTCAATATTCATATAAAACTTTTAAATGATACATGCCATGGGTAAATGAATCACTTTGAGCTTGAATAACTGAAAGCTGAAAAATCATAAATCATGAATAATAAAGCATACTGTATAAATTTTGTGAGCCATGAAACTTATTTCTAAAAGTTGTACTTTCACTATTTCTTTTGGGATGTTCTTCTAACTAACATAAACCAAGTGAGCTATCAAGGAGTCGAACGTCTCCTACCCATGTTGGACGAGTTATTATACCCTTGCCATTAGAATAGAATGTAACTAGAGTGATCACTATACTGAACCCATATTGGGAATTAAACCTACGGTGGCTCGTAGTTCTGAGGCATATGACCTTGGTCTCATACCTAACTCAGTGCTAAATACTACTCCCACATTACTTATATGCACTCTCTTTAGGAAATCCACCTTAAATAGCATAAAGGTTTATAATGAAAACCAATTATGCTTCTCATTTTTTTAAATCATAAACTGTATGAATAATGTAGATTCCTTATCTTAGATTAGGATCAAAAGATCAATTCTTGCTTAAAATCTTGATATAAGTTTATCAAAGAATACTTGAAACCATAATCTTCTTGAAGTCTCAATACTCAAACTTTGGGCTTAAAATTTAAGCTTTAAACTCATGGTAATTCATACCAAAACTTCATGCTCAATATAATTCTTGAAATACTTCAACAATACAAGTCAAGATAGTGCAATCTCATTCATAATATAAATCTCGTAAGTTAAAAATATAAAAATAAGCACTTCTTGATATACTTAAAACTTTAAATCTCATGGAATTCACATGCTTCAAGAATGTACATGCTTGGGTATAAACTCTACTTCAAAACAAGTAAATAAAATCATAAAAATCATGCAATTTAGGCACTAAGGTGAAAGGATACCTTTGTTCATAACCCCACATACATTAATAGGCTTGATTTGATGGATGAAAGCTTGGATTTTAAGGGATGATCTTGAAGCTTTGTTGAACTTCTTGAATTAGGGAACTTCGATCCTTGATTATATTAAAGAGAATAAAATGGAGTTTTGGGGTTCTTAAGAGAGGGTTAAGGTTTGTTGTTAAGAAATGATGATTTATTTGTAGAGAGTTTGTGAATTAAATGAACAATTATGCCTTTTGGGGCCCTTAATCTCGTGTTATGGGTTAATTGGGTGAAGGAAAAAGACTTAGATATTCTCATGTACCCCAAATTCATTAAACTGAACTAAGCTACCGACGCAATAAGCAATGCGCCATGTAACTCTACCAATGTGATATGTGATGCATTGCGTTGCTCCCCACCAACGTGCTATGCAATGTATCGTGGCCATTTCACATTGCCTCTCTATTTTTAACATTAAAACAGGCCTCAAACCTCATCTAAAAAACCTGAAACTTACTCAAGATATGCTATTGACAAACCCGATCATGAATCAACTAAAAAATAGACATTCTAAGGCTGGGAAGGTAGGTATTAAAATCATCAAAGTTTAAGAGGCTTGAAAATGACCAAGTTTAACACTTAGTAAATTTTTCTAAGTCTTGGAACCCTCTAACAAGCAATAGTGAGCTGAATTAAGTTAGGATCTTATGGGGTCTTACAATATCTCCCCCTTGGTAACATTCATCTTCGAATAGGACTGACTAAATCAGAATACTAAGGGACTGAGATTATGTACTAAACTTGGATGACTGAAAACATAATTATATTACTAAACTAAATAAGGAATGCATGAAGTGACATGGATATGATGATATACAGTTGGAACTGAGAATAGAAAGAGATAATTTGGGGAAAACATATTACCTTAAACTGAGTCTAAACTTGAGGAGAAAAGATAAGGGTACTTGGTTCATATATTTGCTTCTGCTTCCAAAGTTACACCCTCAACGGACTAATTTTTCCAAAGAACTTTAACAAAGGGAAATTCGTTGTTCCTTAGTCTACGAATGTGGTAATCAAGAATCTCAACTGTGATTTCTTCAAAAGAAAGGCTATCCTGAATTCAGTATCTTCCAAAGGAACTATAACAATTGGATCACCAATACACTTATTTTACACGAAGACATAAAACACTACGTGAATGGATGACAAATCTGTAGGAAACTCATGCTCATATGCTACTTTCCCAACATGACTCAATATTCTGTAAGGGCAAACATATCGGGTACTCAGCTTCCTTTATTTGCAAAATATCTCTACTCCTTTCATGGGTGAAATCTCCAAATAAACTAAGTCATCGATGACAAACTCAAGATACCTTCCCTTCACGTCTGCATAAGATTTCTGATGACTCTGAGGTGTCTTAAGCCTCTCTCTAATCAACTAAACTTTTTCCAAATATTCAAAAAAAACATCTGCCCCTATCAAAGTACCCTAACCCACTTCAAACAAACCAATGAGTGTATACACCTTCTCCCATAGAGAGCCTCAAACAAATCCTCTGAATACTGGAATGATAACTATTATTGTAGGCAAACTCGATCAAAGGTAAATGGTCATCCCAACTTCCTTGAAAATCAAGAACACACGCCCCCAACATATCCTCTAGGGTATGAATGGTCCTTTCTACTTGACCATTGGTCTAAGGATGAAAAGATGAAATAAGATGAACTTGGGTATCGAGACCCTTTTGAAAGGTTTTCAAAAAGTGAGAGGTAAAATGAGTACCCCTATATGAAACGATGGACAAAGGAACTCTATGCAATCTCACCTACTCTTTAACATAGAGCTTAGCATAATCATCAGCTAAATGGGAAGTATGAATTAGCAAGTAATAGGCTAATTTTGTCATTCTATCAACAATAACCCAAAATGAATTTGCTGTCAACAATCAAGTGTGTTAATTTACAACAGGTTAAGGTTGGTGCTCAACCTTAACCTGTTGACAATTAACACACTTGGCCACAAACACTGCGATATCTTTTTCCATGCAACTCTACCAATAAATTTCCAGAAAATTGTGGTACATCTTAGTTGCTCGTGGTTAACAAGAGTAACGAGCACTATACACTTTAACCAAAATTCACTACCTCAAACCATCAAAATACGGCACACACAGTCTACCCTGGTATCGCAACACACCATCTCCCCCTTTGGAGTAAGCTTCTACTTTCTAATCTCTGACTGACTCCTTCAACCTAACCAAATTAGAATCCTTATCTTGTTTCTCCTTTACTTCAGAAACCAAAGAAGATTCTGAACTTTTCTTAACTTATACACTGCTTTTAGATGAATTACCCAACCGATGACCTACTCTATCAAAATGATGAACCTCATTAACTAACTTTTTTTATCATTGTCAACATGAGCAACACTATCCACAGACAGTCTACTAAGGGCGTCTGCCACTATATTGCCCTTGCTCGGGTGATACAAACACTTATATCATAATCATTTAACAACTCCAACCACTTTTTTTGATGAAGATTTAAATCTCTCTGCAAAAACACATACTGTAAGCTTTTGTGGTCCGTGAACACATCAACATGCACCCTATAAAGATAATGCCTCCAAATTTTTAACGCAAAAAGAACTCTTTCCAACTCAAGATTATGCGTAGGATAGTTCTTTTCATGAGGCTTAAGCTATCTGGAGGCATAGGCTACGACCATACCCCTTTGCATCAAAACACAACCCCGACCAACTATGGAAATATCATAGTAAATATCAAACACATCTGAACATCTGGGTGCATCAAAACTAGGACTAAAGTAAGTCAAGTCTTCAACTCCTGAAAAATCTTCCCACAGGAATTTGACCACAGAAACATAACTTTCTTTTGAGTCAATCTAGATTTGGGGGACACAATAGATGTAAACCCTTCAACAAACCATCGGGAATAGCCAGCTAAACCTAAGAAACTCCTGATATTTGATAGGGAGATGGATCTAGGCCAATTTCTAACAACTTCAGTGTTTTGAGGAGCAACTCTACTGCCATCACCAGAAATAATATGGCCAAGGAAAGCTACTAATCTTAGCAAAAATTCACACTAAATTTGGCGAACAACTGATGATCACTAAGAGCTTGCAACACAATTTTGAGATAGTCTGTATATTCACACTCTCTCACTCTAAGCTGTTGATAGTTGGATCAAAGGTCTATCTTAGAGAAATAACTTGTACCCTGAATCTAGTCAAATAATTTATCAATCCTAACAAGAGGATATTTGTTATTGATTGTGACTTTATTTAACTGTTGGTAGTCGATGCACATTCAAAGAGACCCATTTTTCTTATGCACGAACAGGATTGAAGTGCCCCATAGAGAAACACTGGACCTTATGAAATCTTTGTCTAAGAGGTATTTAAGCTGCTCTTATAACTCTTTAAGCTTAGTTATATCCTTAAGATATAGAGGAATGGAGATCGACTGAGTATCAAGGAGAAGATCAATACCAAATTCTTTTTCTCTATCGGGAGGTACCCCTAGCAAATCTTTGAGAAAAAATTTAGGAAACTCATCGACTACACGGACTGACAGAACTATTGGAGCTTCAGACTTAGTATCTTCGACTCAAACTAAATTATAAATGCACTCTTTATATGTCAACTTTCTGGCCTTAAGATAGGATATAAATGACTCTTGGGAGATTCAGAACTACCTTTCCAATCAAAAACTATCTCATCTAGAAACTGAAACATCACCATACGAGTGCAAAAATCTATCGATGCATAGCATGAATGGAGGCAGTCCATGCCTAGAATAACATTGAAATCTAATATTTCTAACTCTATTAGGTCTGCTAGTATGATCTTATGTAGGATAGTGATAGGACACTCTTTATACACTCGTCTGACAATAACTGACTCACCCACTGAGGTGGAAACTAAGAAGGGCTTGGAGATCTTTTCAAAATCTATCCCAAAATTTTCCACAATTAAAGGAGTCACATAAGAGAGATATGATATGGGGTATAACAACACATATACATCCAAATAAAAGATAAAAAACATACCACTAACTGCAACTGGTGAAATCTCCTGCTAATATTGGGATGCTAAAGCATAGAACCAATTCTAGCACTGACCGCAACTGGTGTGGGATGATGCACCTTGAGAAGGGACTGGGCGACCTAGAGGGGCTAGTATCCTAGTAGTCTAAGTCTGGGGACGAACATCTCTACTTCCCTTCTTAGTATACAAACACTCTTTAATTCCTTGATGCAACTTGCCACATCCATAACAACCCCTCTTTCCTATCAAACACTCACCAGCATTATTTTTACCACACTTTACACATGGCGGGTAACTGGGCCTTTCACCCACACTTATTAGATACCTAGAAATAGAAGTCCTATCCCATTTATCTTGCTTGGTTTGGGGAACAGGGATACTGGTTGAAGATAGCATTGGCATAGATAAGTGACCCTGAACTACAAACGGTTTCCCCCTTCGGACATTAGTTGACTATAATCAAACTATACAGTTCAAGCCTTCTTATTTTTCTTCTCTCTTGTCTTCATCTTTTATTCCTCGATATTCTGAGCATAAGTCATCAACCTAGCAATATCCATATCCCTAATATGCATGGAATACCTACACCCCTTGACTACCAAATCAGACACTCTAGTAACAAACTTACTCATACTTGATCTAGGGTCAAAAACAAACTTAGGAGCATACTTAGACAACTGGGTAAACGTAAGGTAGTACTTCTTCACTATAATCGAGCCCTACCTCAGGTTCACAATATTCTTAAACTTAGCTTCTCTCATCTCATGCGAAAAGAACTTGTCCAAAAATGCATCTTGAAATACCTGCAAACTCATAGGAGCTGCATCCTCATCTCTACCTCCCTTCTACATAAAAACCTAATCATACGAAACATCCTTCAACCTATAAGATGCTAATTTCAAACTTTCCTCCTTAATAATATGCATAATTTAAGTGATATTTCTCACCTCATCAATGAAAAGTTATGGCTCCTTATTAACCTTTGACCTAAAGAGCTCAGGCGAATTCATTCTCATGAAGTCACGAATTCTGTCTACAACTAAATCACCATTATGCTAAAGTGGGACTGCAACATGATGGTTACCCTGAATATTGGCAGTCACATCTTGGGCTAACACCTGAAAGGCAGCCCAAAATTTAGCATGAGACACATTCTCATTTAGAGGGTTGGCTTGTACTGGTGGTTGGTCACCATTTCTGTATGCATTAGCTCAGTGATGAGGCATATTTTTTCACATAAAAGCATGAGTTAAAGAAGATAGAGAAAAGTATAAGAATGATAGATTATGAAAGAAAAGGATAATTCTTAACTCGTTTCGTAGCCTCTTGCTCATAATATGGAACGCTTCATACCCATGATCAAGACTCTATCTAACACTACTTGTTTGACTTCCTAGGACTCTTTAAACCTTAGGCTCTGATACCATGTTTGTAACGCCCTAATATACACCCTAGATGTCACACTGTGCTCAAGACTGCAAGTTGTCCCAAGCTAACTCTTTAAGCCTTCTAACAACTTTGGAACTCATAATAAAGATAAACTTGACATATGAAATCTCGAAATAACTAACTTAATGACTTAACTAAAACTAAATTAATATCTTGCTGAAAGTCTTAAATTCAAAATCTTAAAACCAATACGTCAAATCTAAAATAGAAAGCAGTCGGACAAGTCTCTACTTCTAACTTAAAAGCTATTGGGACAAACTCGAACTGACTCTAACTAAACAGAAAACAAAATGACTAAATCACTTAATGAATATTAGAGCCGAATAAAAATGGGTTCATGAACTATGAGGACTTACAAAAGTTGGGATATAGGTAGAGATGATTGGAATCAATCACCCTGCAAGAACTGAGCATCACAACCTACATTATAAGATAATGTAGCACATAGACATATATGTGGATCAGTACTTTTTGAATGTACTGAGTATGTGGGGGGTGAATACATAAGTAAAACAGTAACTCAATATTCATATAAAAGTTTTAAATGATGCATGCAAAGTATAAATGAGTCACCTTAAGCATGAATAATTGAAAGATGAAAATTATAAATCATGAATAATAAAGTGTACTATATAAATCTTGTAAGCCATAACACTTAGTTCTAAAAGATGTACACTTACTCTTTTTTTTGGGTGGTTCTTTTAACCAGCATAAACCATGTTAGCTATCATGTATTCCAACATCTCTTACATACTTTGGGAGTTTTTATCACCTTTCTATCAGAATAAAACCTAACTAGAGTGATGACTATACTTAATCCATATTGGAAATTGAATCTATGATGGCTCATAGTTTAGGGAATGTGACCTTGGTCTCATACCCAACTCAATGCTAAATACTACTCCCATATTATTTATATGCTCTGTCTTTAGGAAATCCACCTTAAAATAGCATAAAAAGTTTATAATGAAAACCAGTTATGCTTATCTTTGCTTTAAATCATAAACTTTATGAATAATGTGGATTCCTTATATTAGCTTAAGATGAAACGATCAATTCTTTCTTAAAATCTTTATATAAGCTTATCAGAAAATACTTAAAAGTATAATCTTCTTGAAGCCTCAATAATCAAACTTAGGGCTTAAAATTCGTACTTTAAACTCACTGCAATTCATATCAAAACTTCATGCTCAATATAATTTTTGAAATACTTCAACAATACAAGTCAAGATAGTGCAATCTCATTGATAATATAAATCTCATAAGTTAAAAACATAAACATACACACTTCTTGATATACTTAAAGCTTTAAATCTCATGGAATTCACATGCTTCAAGATTATTAATGCTTGGGTATAAACCCTACATCAAAACAAGTTAATAAAATTTTAAAATCATGCAATTTGGGAACAAGGGTTAAAAGATATCCTTGTTCATAACCCCGCATACCTTAATAGACTTGATTTGATGGATGAAAGCTTTAATTGTAAGACTTGGGGATGATCTTGAAGCTTTGTTGAACTTCTTGAATTAGGAAACTTTGATCTTTGCTTATTTTGAAGACAATGGATTAGAGTTTTGGTGTTCTTGAGTGGAGGTTAGGTTTTGTTCTTAAGAGAGGCCGATTTTTTTTTATAGAGGTTGTGAATTAAATGGCCAATTATGCCTTTTTGGACACTTAATCTCATGTTATGGGTCAATTGGGTGAAGGAAAAAGACTTAAATACCCTCATGGACCTAAAATTCATTAAATTAAATTGGATTACCAATGAGATAAGGAATGTCCCATGTCACTCTACCAACGAGATATGCAATGCATCACATTGTTCTCTACCAACACTCTATGCAATACGTCATGGCCATATCACATTGCCTTGCTATTTGTGATGCTATTTTGAAACATCTAAAAAGGTCTCAAACCTCATCCAAGAACCCAAAACTAACTCGAGATATTCTATTGACTACCCTGATCATGAATCAACTTAAAAATTGACATTTTAAGGCCAGGAAGGTCAGAATTAAAATCATCAAAGTATAAGAAGATTGAAAATTACTAAGTCTTAACACTTTGTGAAATTTTTCTAAATATCAGACCCCTCTAACAAGTAATAGTAAGATGAATTGAGTAGGATCTTATGGGGTCTTATAGTGGCATTACAGTATTGCCAATGAGAAAAATGAGCTTGTTCCAGTGAGACCAGTCACAGGTTAGAGAGTGTCTATTAACTATAGGAATTTGAAAACATAGAACCAAAAAGACCACTTCCCAATGACCTTCATGGACCAGATGTTGGATAGACTTGCAAGAAGGGGATAATATTGTTTTTAAATAGCTATTCAGAGAATAATCATATCACAATTTCTCCCAAAGATTAGGAGAATACAATGTTTACCTGCCCATATAGGATCATTGCATTTAATAAAATCCCATTTGGGTTATGGAATGCTCTAGCCATATTTTAGAGACACATCATTTCCATCTTCTCTGACATGGTAGAAGACACAATTGAAGTATTCATGGATGAGTTTTCTGTAGTTGGTGACTCTTTTGATGGTTGTTTGGTACACTTGGCCATTGCTCTGAGATGATGTGAAGAATTCAATATGGCTATTAACTAGGAAAAACGACACTGTAAAGTAAAATAAGGAATTGTTCCTGGGCATAAAAAAACAAAAAGAGGCATAGAGGTTGACAAGGAAAAAAATTAAAGTGATATAGATGCTGCCACTACCAATTTTAGTTAAGGGAATTCAAAATTTTTTGGGACATGTAGGTTTTTATAGGAGATTCATCAAATATTTCTCAAAGGTTGCTAATCCTTTTGTGCAAGCTTCTTGAGAAAGAGGTGAAGTTTGATTTTGATGAAGCATGTCTGAAAAGTTTTTAATGCTTAAAAGAGTGACTAGTGTCAGCTCCTATCATTGTTTCTCCCAAATAGTCTATTCTATTTGAGATAACGTGTGATGTAAGTGGTGTAGATATAAGTTCTTTCTTAGGCCAAAGGAGAAAAAAGATCATGCACCCTATCTACTATTCTAACAAGGCATTAAACCTTCCTTAGAAAAACTATACTATTATTGAGCAAGAGCTACTAATTGTGGTTTTTTTCTTTAAGAAATTTTGGACTTATCTGATTTGAAATAAGGTTATTGTGAATTATCTATATTTGATATACTTGATGGCAAGGAAATATGCAAAGCCTAGATTGATTCATCGAGTTCTTTTGTTATGGGAGTTTGATTTTTTTGTAAGAGATCAAAAGCGTACAAAAAATAAAGTTACTGATCATTTGTCCTAACTTGAGAAGGAAGCTATGTAGAAATTATGGAATGGGCTTGACATTGATGATACTTTCTAGATAAGCAAATTTTGGTAGCCTCTCAAGGCCTAATTCCCTAGTTTGCTAACTTCGAAAATTACCTAACTAGTGATATCATTCAGCATATCTGTCCTTCTTATAGAGAAGGAGATTTATTCATGAGGTAAGGAAGTTATTTTGAGATAAACCTTACTCATTCTAAATCTGTGCGGATGAAGTTATTCGTAGATGCATCCTTAAAGTGGAGATGATGAGCATTCTTAATATTTTTCATGCTTTACCAAATGGGTTTCACCATGGAGGAACCCGCATAGCCCATAAGATCTTGCAATATGGGTACTACTCACCTATGATATACAAAGACGCTCATGACTTTGATTTTGCTTGTGACCAATGCAGTTTCAAGGGAATATCTCTAGATGCCATGGACCCCCTATGACACCCATTCTGGAGTTAGAATTTTTTAATGTATGGTGAATCAACTTCATGGGTCCATTTATGAGCTCCTTTGGTATGAAGTACATTGTTTTGGTAGGGGATTATGTGCCTAAATAGGTGAAACTGGTTGCGCTTCCCAATAATGAAGGAAGAAGTGTCACCACCTTTTTGAAGAAATACATCTTTTCTCGATTTGCCATAACATATAAAATCATTAGTGATGGTGGGTTACAATTCTGAAATCGCCTGTTCAAAATTTTGATTAAGAAGTATGGGGTAAAGAATATAGTGGAAACACCTTATTATCCTCAAACTAATGAACAGGTTGAAGTGTCCAATGGAGAGATAAAGTATATTTTAAAAAAAATTATAAATGCCAATAGGACTAATTGGTAGAGAAATCTTTATAATGCTTTATGGGAATACCGAAAAGCTTTCAAGACCCCCATAGGTTCTTCTTTGTATCAGTTAGTGTATGGTAAGGCATGTCACTTTCCTGTTGAACATAAGCACAAAGCACTATGGGCATTGAAGAAGTTTAACTTTTAATGGCATGATATAACAAAGGAGAGACTGAGTAAGGTAAACGAGTTGGACAAATTACAACTCAAGGATTATGAGAGTTATGCACTTTACAATGAGAATTTGAAGGTGTATTATTATTGAAAAATAAAGAAAAAAGTATTTGAGACAGGTGACAAGGTACTGATGTATAATTTGAGACTTTGCCTATTTCAAGGGAAATTAAAGTCTAGATGGTATGGGCTATTTACTATTATGAGAGTATTTCTATATGGTGATTTAGAATTGAAACGTGATAGGGAATCCGTATTCAAAGTGAATGGGAAAAGTTTAAAGCACTATATGGGCTACACAGAAAAAGTTAAGGTAATTGAGGATTTGAGCCTAGGTGAGTTTTAGTAACCAAGACAATTGAGTTGTGCCGCGATGGTAAATCAAGCGCTATATGGGAGGGAGCACATAAGGTTGGTTAGTGATGTTTGATTATCCAACCTAGTCACATTAGTCCACAACGTTAAGTCAAGCACTTCATGGGAGGCAACCCATGTTTTGTACTTATAAAAATATAGGTTAACATGTATGTTCAGTGTGCAGGAGCGGATTGTGCATGATTCACCAAGAAAAGTTGCTGATATTAGGCCATACAGGCTTTTTATGAGTCATAATTAAACACTACAACTCATAAGCAAGATTCGTATACGCCGGAAACTTGGACCAATTAAGTATTTGTTCTCTTGAGTCATTACGACTCTATAAAAAAGTCGTAGCCTTTGGTTATAACTCGTCACCTTGAGTCGTAATGACTAGGGGGACCCAGGTAGGGTTCTAACACTTTTTGGAGAGATTTCAAAAATTGTAAGAAATGGTTATGATTTGTAATGAAGACTCATAGCCAAGCCTGACAATTCAGGCATCGCAGGTTAACTCGAACCCAAATCGTAAATTAAAACAAAAGGGCACCCAAAATGTAAATACCCAAACTCCCCCCATTGCTCTTAACTAGAAAAACTCAAAACATTTCACATTCACTCCAAAAATGTAAAATTGATCGAGTCCAATCTTCCTAAAGCATGAAATTCCCAAAGATTAGGGCTTAGCATTGTTTGAAGCTAAGAAATTGGAGTTTATAGCAAACAAGTAAGTGATTTATGCTTTGATTTTTTACATACTAAACTTGTTCATTGAGTATGTATGTGTACTTTGTTTTCTTAATGAGAAATTTACAAGTAATTGTGCTAAAGCCCTATTCGTACTAATGTTTTTAAAAAGATACTAGAAATGGAAATTTGGACTTGTGCCCTGAAATTTAGTTAGCAATGAATGTATAGAGTGTTAGGATGAATACAAAAATCTTAATGTTGTGTTTTGATTGATAATTTGAACTAACTAGTCTAAACTTCCATTTTACATTTGATACAGGATTCCTAACAACTCGTAAAGATACTTAATGAATCATTATGAGACTCGTAACCATTGATAACATGGACGATTTGAAGAGTAGGGGTTCTGGTGACATTTTGACAAACCTAAATGAGTCATATCTAATCCTTAAAACTCGTAGATAGGAGTCGAACTGACTAAAGAAATTTATGCATAGTATGATAAATTCTGATCTCCTTATGAGTGTTGGTGATGAGTTTAAACTAACATTACGACTAGTAGGGAGGACTCATATCCTGACCAGCAAATAATGATTTGTCCACTGTCTATCTTTTGACTCATCTAAATGAGTCATGCACTGTGTTTACAACTTGTTCCTCTTAATCGTAATGAGTCTAGTAAAGTCATAATGATACCTATTTTTTAATTTTTCTTTCCTCTTCATAGAATTCACTAATTGATCTTATGCAAACATGTTCAAATGGCTCCAAAGGGTGATTCATCATCAAAGTAAACATTAACAAAGATTGCCAATAAAAAATCATCCCCAAAGTTCGATTACCACTTGAGGAATAAGGACGCCAAAGAATTGAGTGGTGACCTTATAAATTACCTAGTGAAGGGAAGGTAGAGATAATGGAGAGACGCCTCGGTGAAAGAAAGTAGCTACTGAGGAAGACACACGTTCAATAGGTCCAAGAAGGAAAAATCCTTACATCTCACCACCCCATTCACTACCCCAGTATTAAGAGGATAATGACAATGATAACTAATAAGTCGAATCTCTCTCTAAAGAAGATAGAAACAACGAGAGGTTGACTCTAGTTCTGGAGAAGAAATTTATGAGAGTGGTAGTGAGGATCATGTGACTTCGATTGACATTCAGCGACCATCACTACAATTCCCATCATTGAACATTGGGGGTACCAAAGAATGCAAAATACTTATAATGATGGATTGGTAATAAACCAAGTCACCGGTAACCCTAATTAAGGGATATACCTGGAGAGAAGATTGACTATAGGAGGCATATCTAAAAAGCCTGAGTTTACGACTCATTTTAAATAATATTAGTTGTAGTGGATGACTTCAGCTCCTGGGAAATTTAGCCTTGCATTAGTGCGGGAGTTCTAAGCGGTCTACAGAGGGGAGATGAAGAGGAAATACCCACAAAACAACTTATGGAAGGGTGGTAAGTCAATGACTTTCTTGACTATTTGAAGAGTTGCAGTGAATATCTCTCGAGGACTGGTTTGAGATTTTTTCAGACTTGATTTCAACACCAGTGAATTCAACTAAAATTGAGTACTGCATGGAATAAATGGGCACACTAACAAGGAAAAAATAGCAACAACAGATAAGATAGTTTATTTTTGGTGGATAGCAAATATTATTGCTACCGATAGAGAAAAAGTAAGTTGGGTAGTTGGCGGTCCAGGAGTGAATTCATAATAGATTGCTAAACACATAATGAACTTCGAGCCAAAGGTATGGTGAAATCTTTTTGGACATATACTATGCCCCACAGCTAGAATAATGTTTTCAGTCCAATCTGCACAACATTTATAGCAGGAATCATGTTTGGGTATGAGTTGGGTGTGGTGCAGTTCACTTCTAGAGAGATACTTGACCGAACAGTGTGATATGAGAAAGTGATTCTAGCATTCCCATGCTTGTTGAAATAGATATGCTTGGAGGAAGAGGGCCAAAACTTCTAGAAAGATATAAATATATTGAGCCAAACAAAACCAATGACTTAGGGTTGATTCATAATGCGGTGAAACCTATGATTAAGCCGGCAATACAAGGAGCGATATTGCTTGCTGAGGCTATTTGGAATATGGATGCAAGTATGGCAGATGCTAGATTCATCGAGGATACTCCTACTGAGGGGGGAATTTGAGGCGTAACCTTTAAATACAACTGTTACATCCAATACTCCTACTACCCCACAAACTATATCACAACATCCATCTATGTATAGATCAGTTCCAATAGGTTATATGGTCATTACACAGTTTATATGGAATGACATTATAAAAAGATTGAGCACAATGGATAAAATGGTGCAGTTGATAGAAACAGAAGTAAAACCTTGGGTTGATAGCAGACTTGATGATCAAAGAAAAAGGGTACGGAAGAGGTTTGATGCTTTTGAGCTGAGGCTAACTCACTAGCTTGGAGGTGTTCATGCTCCTAATTTAGCAAGAGTTCAAGTTGAAATAGCCGAGATGAAAAAGTTGGTGAAAGAGTTACACGAGAGGCCATTTTTCCACATACCGATAATTACGGAGATCTATTCGAAAGAAGAGGTAAAAAACATTTAGAGTGTTGGAATTGAAGATGAATGAAGGATGAAAAAGAAGAAGAAAAATAAGAAATTAAATAGGTTGAGTACTAATAACGCTCACCTATACCATAGTTTTGATATAGGATGATTGTTGTCAATAAAGTTCAACTCATGTTGAGGTAGAATCCTCAAGGAGTAATTCTAATCTTCAAAACATATAGGTGTTGATAGAGTGTAAATGTTTGCCTATAGTGTAAAAAATTAAAATGCATTATTTAAAATATGGGGATTGGTTTGTAAAGTTCTCCGATTAAAATCAGATCAAGCTACAAACTTAAAAAGATGATTGTGGTTAATATTTCACTATGGGATAGGTGTTTGGATTACGTATTCCTAGGGAAAAATAATACATGGGTTCATGATAATTTAGTGCAAATTCTAGTCATCAACAACATGGGTAGGATAGGTAGGAGTTCTTGAGGCTAATCTTTCAAACAACCCTCAAGATTATCACCCATGGATCCTTTCTGATACCTTATGGATGTGGCAAGCAAAACCACCTAATACCTCAATTGGGCATCCCTATTTCTAGGAAGATGCACAAGATCTAGCTAATTATCAACTTACCCTTATTACAAAGATGATGAAAAGAGAATGAGCTAAATCTAACTATTTTTCACTAATTCCTTGTCACCTATATCCCTTTTTAAAGGATGATATAGGACCCAAAAGTTTACTCCCATCTCTCTTTCAAGGATGATGTGAGCTTTTGACAATTTGGGGTTTTCACCCACAAATCCATTATGGGAATTTTGGGTTTTCACCCATAAATCCCAACTAAATCAAGAAAGAATTAGTGAAACTCACAACTAATAACCAAGAATCTACACCAATAAATCATAACCCATACATATTTTCCTCCTATTTCAACATAACCCAAGATAAATTGTTTAGCTACTCATAAATTTAGGGAAAAGAAATACACCAAATTGATTGTTCAATGCTTCCATTGAAATTTCAATCAAGAGTGATCCAATAACAAACTTCAATTAAAACTAAACCTAATTTAGAAATTAACCACACTAAGTTTCCCCAATTTGGTAGGGTTTACAAAGTCTCCAAATTTCAATAGTCAAAGTGATGATTCCCAAAGAAAAAAAGGGTTTTTCCTTATAAGGTATTTGAGGTAGGCTATATAAAATTACATAATTTCCCTTGGGTATAACCCACGATGCCGCGATAGCTCTAGCTTGGCAGCAATCGTGGCTCTGCGATCATAGTAAAATTCTCACCATCGAAGGAATTTGACTATCTTGACTTTCCATGATCACAGTTCTCACTCCACGATTGCGGTACCTGAGGCTAGACCTACTTCAAATTTTGCAACTTCTGTACTTCTCTTTTTTTGTTATCGCTCTTAACTCAATTCTATTTATTTCCTTCTCATCACCTGTATACCTGCAAAATATAGAAATTAGTGTATTCAACTAACAAAGTTGTCTCATTCATACTTTTAAATCATAGTAGTGTGCACGAATTTGGATGTAAAAAATAGTAAATTTACCACTCATCAACACCCCCAACATAAACCATTGCTTTCCCTCAAGCAATACTACTTCTAACTTAATGAGACAATGCAAATTTAAGCCCATTTATACAACTAAATGGTCACAATGACTTCCAACTCGATTAACACCACAAGTAGCTCTAAAACATTGGCAAAGCTATTCTCACGACTCCCATCAAGAGGAAATACAATTTAAAATATGCAAAGGACTTTAAAGAACTACAATGCAACAATTACTAACTCTATCTAAGTGACTCACTATCAAAAGAAACTCCACTATAATCCCTTGTCTCATTTTTTAAAAGATGACAATTTCACCCACCTCAATTAGTGTACATGCCTCCTCACAAGAAGGAAATCCCATACACCAAATTATATACTATGCAATAAGGGATTTAAGTGCAAACACTCACTCTCACAAGGACTCCCTTAATGCTAACAAGTACCATACTATATCATTGCCCTTATTTTTAATCATCACTATAATGACTACACTTAGTTGAAGATCTCGAAGGACTTTTTTAAGCTTGAAATGTAGGTTTTGGAAAGGGTATGATATCAGATTGGTACAAAGTGAC
Source organism: Capsicum annuum (assembly GCF_002878395.1). Taxonomy (NCBI): domain Eukaryota; kingdom Viridiplantae; phylum Streptophyta; class Magnoliopsida; order Solanales; family Solanaceae; genus Capsicum; species Capsicum annuum. The sequence continues at coordinate 101,362,888 of NC_061119.1, forward strand.
TACACCCTACTTGAAAATCTACATCACACTATTTAACCTAACTTTTACCATGGACCACTTCATTTGTCTCCAAAATTTCTACATGCCTACTTTTTCTACCTTGATTTACCCAATTATTTTAAAGCATTTTCTACTGACTATTTCTTATGCACTCCATGTTATTCCTTCTGATGATGATTCCTTTCTTCTTCATTTTTTTTATCATTTTCTCTCTTTGATTAGCATCATAGGTATCAACTTATATTATCATGTCCCAAGGTCATCTCTTCAATGAGTACCACTCCAACTTAGGCATTCGGCTTCATTCTTCATTTTCCAGTTCAAGAAGGGAAGGGATCAAAAGAGGAAACTACTTTGAATGGTTTAAGGCTTTTAATGTGGTTTTCAAGGAAAGGCTTGAAGGCTCAAAAAGAATAAATAAGCATAATATTCTATTTATGGGTAGGATAATTAGGCTAAAGTGGGCTCCTAATATTCACTAAGAAGGCCTAAGATAATTTCACTAACCAAGTGTAATCACAATTAGCTTTGAGAGACTAACCGGGAAAATTATAGATGGTACAAGTTTACATGATATTTAGACAAATAGGGTACCACTTCTTAATCATCCAACTCCCAGGTTCACACCCCTTTGCCTAAAATTAAGCCATATCTAAATTCAAGAAACCATATATGCCATTTATCTATTTAAATTCGAAGTTTACTTCTTTTCCTCAGATCCTGATGACTGGTTCTGAGAGAGATACCACACTAAGGTTAGCATAGAATTCTCTTACTCATTACT